>NW_023994785.1:72500-225913 GCF_015586225.1 Lucilia sericata
AAGGCTGAATTTGCTAACACTTTTTATTAGGTTTTGTTAAACTTTTGGAATAACAATTGGTTTTTAATTATTTCTATGAAATTTTATAATTTTTCAGGAGCTATTAACCGAACCAACCGAACCGTATGAAACTTGCGCGCAAACTAATAAAATGTATCTCAGAGAGTATTGAATTAGAGATTTTAAAGTTTGTCAATAAAGAAGTTAAAAGAGAGCCTAAACTATTGCCAACAAATGCCAATACATTAAAACTGCTTGCCATTGTAATTGTATTTCTGTTTAATTGCAGCCAATTAGAATTCATAACATAGTTATGTATTTAGCTTTAGAAGCTTTTTATTAAGAAGTTTCACTATTTGGCTCTTTAATACATTAAAAGAAGCCATGTTTCCAAATGAGAAATATTATATTGAGACATGCGCAATAGCTTTAGAAAGAGAGAATATCAAAATACAAATATTTGACCTATACTAACACTAAATATGTTATTATAAAATATACACATACATACACTTATTTCCCCGTTCCGTTTTCCTATTGATTCAACAAGTACTTATTGCAATTTCTTTAGTTTTCTATTTATGATGGAGAATTTAAAAGAACTACATATCACTTTAGTATAGCACTCCTTTTCTCCTTTTTCTCTTACCCCTAAATGACAACGAATAAACAAACGAAGGTAACACAACAACCGGTCGGCTATGAAAGGCTGAATTTGTTAACATTTTTTATAAGTTTTTGTTAAACTTTTGGAATAAATTTTTACACAATTATATAGAAAAACACTTCATAAATTTACTGAACAAAAAATATTAATTGGTTTTTAATTATTTCTATGAAATTTTATAATTTTTCAGAAGCTATTAACTGAACCTACCGAACCGTATGAAACTTGCGCGCAAACTAATAAAAATTATCTGAGAGAGTAGTGAAGTAGTTAGAGATTTTAAAGTTTGTTAATAGAGAAAATAAAACCTTATTAAAAAAAAAAAAAATAGACACCATTTGCCATTGTATTGGTGTTCCTGTTCAGTTGCAGCCAATTAGAATTCAAATTGCAGTTGCGTATTTGGCTATAAAAGCTTTTTATTAAGAAATTTTACCATTAAACTCTTTAATAAGTTAAAAGAAGATATGTTTACAAATGAGAAAATTATATTGAGACATGCGCAGTAGCTTCAGAGAGAATCTAAAGAATATAATTACTTGACCTATACCAACACTAAATATGTTGTTATAAAATACACACATATCCACTTATTTCTAACCGATTGATTCAACAAGTACGTATTGCAATTTCTTTAGCTTATTATTTATGTAGGAGAATGTACAACAACTACATACCACTTTAATTTAGCACTCGTTCCTTTCTATCTTACCCTGGATAACAACGAATGAAAAAACGAAGGAAACACAACGACCGGTAGGCCATGAAAGGCTGAATTTGCTAACACTTTTTATTAGGTTTTGTTAAACTTTTGGAATAAATTTTTACACAATTATATGGAAAAACACTTCGTAAATTTACTGAAGTTAAAATATTAATAATTTTTTCAATATTTTTATCAAATTTTATAATTTTCACAGGAGCTAATAACCGAACCAACCGAACCGTATGAAACTTGCGCGCAAACTAATAAAAATGTATCTGAGAGAGTACTGAAGTAGTTAGAGAGTTTGTTAATAGAGAAAATATAAGACAAACTTATTACATTAGAAAACACTTGCCATTGTATTGGTATTCTTGTTTAGTTGCAGCCAATTTGAATACATTATGCAGTTGCGTATTTGGCTATAAAAGCTTTTTATAAACAAGTTTCACTATTAAACTCTTTAATACGTTGAAAGTAGCCATATTTACAAATGAGAAAATTATATTGAGACATGCGCAATAGCTTCAGAAAGAGAGAATATTAAAAGTACAATTACTTGACCTATACCATCATTAAATATGTTATTATAAAATGCATACATATACATATATGTACATACATATACAGGTATTTCCCCTTCCTTTATCCTAGCTGATTGACAACTAGTATTTATTAAAATTTCTTTAGTTTCTATTTATGTAGGAGAATTTACAACAACTACATACCACTTTACTTTAGCACTCGTTCCTTTCTATCTTACCCTGGATAACAACTAATGAAAAAACGAAGGAAACACAACGACCGGTAGGCCATGAAAGGCTGAATTTGCTAACAATTTTTATTAGGTTTTGTTAAACTTTTGGAATAAATTTTTACACAATTATATAGAAAAACACTTCGTAAATTTACTAAAGTTGAAATATTAATTGTTTTTTAAATATTTCTATCAAAATTTTTAATTTTTTAGGAGCTATTAACCGAACCAACCGAACCGTATGAAACTTGCGCGCAAACTAATAAAAATGTATCTGAGAGAGTAGTGAAGTAGTTAGAGATTTTAAAGTTCGTTAAAAACTCATTACATTAGAAAACACTTGCCATTGTATTGGTATTCTTGTTTAGTTGCAGCCAATTAGAATTCATTATGCAGTTGCGTATTTGGTTATAAAAGCTTTTTATAAAGAAGTTTAACTCTTAAACTCTTTAATACGTTAAAAGAATACATGTTTACAAATGAGAAATATTATATTGAGACATGCGCAGTAGCTTTAGAAAGAGAGTATTTAAATAGTACAATTACTTGACCTATACCAACACTAAACATATTATTATAAACTACACACATACATACACCTATTTCCCATTTCTTTATCCTAACCGATTGATTCAAGAAGTACCTATTGCAATTTCTTTAGTTTTATATTTACATATGTAGGAGAATTTACAACAACTACATACAACTATACTTTTGCACTCGTTCCTTTTCTCTTACCCCTAGATAACAACGATTAAACAAACGATAGTAACACATCAACCGGTCGGCTATGAAAGGCTGAATTTGTTAACACTTTATATTAGTTTTTGTTAAACTTTTCAAATAGATTTTTACACAAATGAATAAAAACACACGTTATTAAGTTGCGAATGTTTAAAAATGAATTGTTTTTTTAATTATTTCAATGCAATTTTATAATTTTCACAGGAGCTAGCAACCGAACCGTATGAATATTGTGCGAAAACTAATAAAACTGTATCTCAGAGAGTATTAATTAGATTAGAATTAGAGATTTTCAAGTTTGTTTAATAGAGAAAATAGAAGACAAACTTATTACGTTAGAAAACATTTGCCATTGTATTGGTATTCCTGTTTAGTTGCAGCCAATTAGAATTCATTATGCAGTTGCGTATTTGGCTATAAAAGCTTTTTATAAACAAGTTTCACGATTAAACTCTTTAATACGTTAAAAGAAGCCATATTTACAAATGAGAAAATTATATTGAGACATGCGCAATAGCTTCAGAAAGAGAGAATATCAAAAGTACAATTACTTGACCTATACCAACACTAAATATGTTATTATAAAATACACACATACATATACATATTTCCCCGTTCCGTTTTCCTAACCGATTGATTCAACAAGTATTTATTGCAATTTCTTTAGTTTTCTATTTATGGTGGAGAATTTACAACAACTACATACCACTTTACTTTTGCACTCGTTCCTTTTTCTCTTACCCCTAAATAACAACGATTAAACAAACGATGGTAACACATCAACCGGTCGGCTATGAAAGGCTGGATTTGTTAACACTTTATATTAGTTTTTGTTAAACTTTTGAAATAGATTTTTACACAAATGAATAAAAAAACACTTTATTAAGTTGCGAATGTTTAAATATTAATTGTTTTTTAATTATTTCTATGAACTTTAATAATTTTCACAGGAGCTAATAACCGAACCAACCGAACCGTATGAATATTGCGCGAAAACTAATAAAATTTGTTGAGAAGCTTTAAAGAGATGTTAGTAAGTGAGAGGATTTATTTTAAGACATGCGCACTAGCAAGAATTTGCTCAGAATAATTAGAAAGTGAGAATAGAATAGAACTAATTGCAATCAACTGTCAAAATGTGGGCTTAAACTTGCCTTAGTGTTAGTATTCCTTTTTAAGTTTCTGTCAAAACGTTCTTGTAGGTGTGTTGCGCATAGGATTTTAATGTGTTTATAAAGAAGGTTGCTATTCTTGGTTGTTCTTAAAGGTGAGAAGGTTTTTGTTCATCTCAATAAATGAGAAACATTAGCTCTTAAAGAGAATAATAAATTTTATAGACATTCGCAGTTCATTGTTCTGGTAATGGTAGAAAATTAAGATGGGTTTTGGGATATTGTACGTAGTTATAGTTTTAGTACTTTAATTTACTAAATAAGGGAGAATTGCTTTAAAAAAGTACTTTGACAGTTAAATAAATATTTATTTATAAAACTCGCCCATGAAATTTTATCTCATTAGAAGATCTATCAAAATATTTGGGAAATTTAAGAAATTTGAAATATATCAAAAATAAAAATCAAAATTTTCTTCCAAGAAATTAAGATAACTTTTTATTACTTACATATTTACATACACTAAATTACATAACATTTAACTAATTAATTTTTACATAATTTACAAAATAACTAAGTTTTATAATAATTTACAAAAAAAAAATATATTACATAAAATTATAAAAAAAATATAAAAATATTTTAAAGAATTTACAATTCATCTAGGGTACAAGCCGGGCTCTCGCATCATCATCATAATCTCCAATTGCGAGGGTGATATCGTGTTCGGTATCTTCCACCAACAGATTCGGTATGAGTGATTGTTCGGGTCGTCGTGGCTGCTGCTGCTGCTGCTGTTTCTCCGGGACCACTTCATATACTTCATGGGGCTTTTCAAAAGAATATGATTAAAAATAAAAGTACAATTTGAATTAGTAAAAGTAACAAGGGTAGAATAACCAGCAAACCCACCTTGGCGGTTTCCAGCAAAATCTCCGAGCCATGCGACGACGACGAGCCACGTAAAAATCTCTGAATTGATGAGCCAATGTGTAACTTTTCCCTTTCGACCTCGAATGAGGCAGCCGTGGTGCCCGATGAGCTGCCCGTTCCGGTTGTGGTGAGTCCACTGTCCAGGGTTCCTGTTTTGCTGCCGTTGTGTGGTATGAAAGATGCCAATGGATTCTGGAAATGCAGGTTACGAATAAAATCACGTTGTCCCTGCTGTTTGCGACGATAATAAAAATACCCCAAGCCACAGAGTAGCAGGATCAGCAGGGTAATCAGTGACCAAACCACTGCAGTTATATGGGATGATCCCTGATCTTCATTTGAGGGCGCGGGACGTTGTATCAGCAAGGCTGAGGAGGTGATCTCATTGTTGGTATCACAATGTTTGGATTCACTTACTATGGAATCACCACACATGCATTCGTAGCTGAATTCAGTTTGTACACACATGCCACGACATTTCGCCATTGTGCAGGGATTGCGATTCATGGGCTGACGTGAAGCACCATCTATGAGTATATCCTCAGCATTGAGTATATTCAAATTGAAGGCTTTACACTTTCTTGAGCCATACAGAAAACAACGTATGGATTCTTTAGCTCCCAGGTTAACAATAAACACTTGATTCTCATACCAGGTTAAACCGGAGGGATGCATAATTATATTCCCCTTTTGTAGCAATGTAATGGGTATACCTCTCGCTCCAGAACGATAGCTAATACCGTGTAAGGTCTTCTGATGCAAATCGGCAAAGTAGAGCATCTTTTTGTAGGGATCACAGGCTAAGGTGGTAATGAAACTCATTTCTTTGTTTAGCAAGTACTCACGTTTACTACCATCCAAATTGGCGGTAGCTATACGTGATCGGTGAGAACCAAATGTTTGAGTTTGCACTACAACAAAAAATAAACGTCTATTGTAGGCATCTACGGTAAGAGTTTTGATAGTTTCACGTGGTTTTGCCTTCAAAATGGTGCCACACATTTTGGCCGTAAAGGAACAGACCTTAATCTCATACACTTGATAACGGCTGATGACATAGACATTGTCTGGAAAGGAGTTTTTTTATTAATTATAAGTTTTATAGTACCTTTAACTAACTAAACTTACCTGTTATCCAATCTACTGCTACTTTGCCCGGCATAGGCAGCTCCAACGCAGCTTTAATCACTCCTGTATCCACATCCACTTTGTACAGTATGTTTTCATTGTCGGTGGTAAAGTAAGCCTTACGTGTTCTAACATTTAAATCAAAACCATTTATTTTGGTATCATTAGCTTTCCAGGCTACTTTCAGCATTATGGGCTGTTCGGTCATGCTGCGTACCTCATCGTAGGTGGAAAATAATAATGATTTCTCACTCTCTATTGATTTGCAAGAGGCCTTATCGGGACGCATCATAAAGTCTGGATAACAAGAACATCTATACGAACCATGATTATTTTCACATATTTGAGCACAAGGATCTTGTTCTTCACATTCGTTGATGTCAATACAAGAACGATGATCTGTATCTAATTTGTAGCCACTAAAACAGGAACAAACTGCTCCGGCTGGGGTGGCTTTACACTTATTCTGGCAGGGCGCTTTTCCAGCCATAGGTTTACAGGCAGTTTTACACAAAGGACCCTCATCGGCTCCCGTATCACAATCGTCGAAACCATCACATACCCGTGACTCATCAACACAACCACCATCTCGACAATCCCACATTTTAGGACCGCAAGCTTTTTCATGTGTTTGTATACCCACCGAAGCATTCCAGGCTCCATGTCTTTCACAATTCTCCTCATCTGAACCATCAGCACAGTCTTTCTCATTGTCACAGCGAAATTCTGAGCGTATGCATTCTTTACTAGACCTACAGCGAAACTCATAGATGCTACACATGTTGCCGCAGTCCGCTTCATCTTCCCCACGTGGACATTCGGCCGTGCCATTACATTTGGCAGAGAGTTCCAGGCAAATATTGGAATCACTAGGACATTCATACATAGGATTCAATTCATCGCCACAGGACATTTTGCGCTTTTTGCCCGTTATCAAATCACAATTAAGTTCATCGGAATAGTCGCCACAATCGTTGTGGCCATCACATACTAAACGTTTATCGATGCACTGTCCCAAAAGGCATCTATGCATATCACTAGGGCAATCCTTAACGCCTATAGAATAAATCCAAGTTTAAGGACATTTGTGCTAAAGCAAATTAATAGCCAAAACTTACCACATTTATCATGTTCATCTGAGCTATCGGAGCAATCAATTTTACCATCACATTCCCAGGATTTGGCAATGCAAGTGCCACTATTACACTGAAACATATCTTTGCCACATACCGGACGTAAACTTGCCTCCTTACCTTTAGCCAATTTACAATTCTGTTCATCAGAATTATCACCACAATCGTTAACACCATCACACATAACACTAAAGTCCACACAGTTGCCATTGTCACAGACATGCTGATGGCGATGGCAATTTTTGGATTTATCTGAAAAAAAGGGAAAAACATATCATTGATTTTTATGATTTTATACCGCAAAAACTCTTCAACTTACCAAAATGTTCACAGTGATCCTCATCGGAGCCATCATGACATTGTTTCTTGCCATCACAGCGTTGATCAGCCTCCAAACACTGCTCCCCATTGTGGCATGTAAACTTACCTACCGGACATACAACTTTCGTTTTTTGTTTCTTATCCAAATCACAACCCTCTTCATCTGAACCATCTGGGCAATCTTTACGATTGTTACATCTTCGCGATAGAGTTAAACATTCACCCGAACGACAACGGAATTCACAATCCAAAGCCTCTATACAGGTGCGATTTGTAGAATCTCTAAATACCAAACCAGCTGGACAAAGACAACCAGCCAGAAATTTACTCAAGGTAACACAAACATGCGAACAACCACCATTCCAATTTTGACAAGGATGATCAGCAGTTGGAGCCGGTACACTGGCCGCCAAGGGGATGTGAGTAGGTAAGGAATGTGTGGTGTATAACTCACGATTGACTTCTATATCGAAACGTTTTAAAGGTCCCATATTACTCTTGTGAGTCCAGTGTATGGTATTCGACTTGAGTTCAGTCCAGAAAAGATCTTCATCTACTATGGCAATGGAATAGGGTCGCTTCAAGCGACCACGGAAGGTATAAGCATGTAAATTGCGATAATCTGAAAATGATATACGTCCCAAATCACTATCGGCCCAGTACAAAGTGTTGGTCTCATGATCAGTAACAAATTTGATGTCATCATCACCTAGCTCATCCTCAAAGACATGAGAATGTTCTCCCAGACCGCTCAAAGATTTTTGATCAATATGAATATAGCGAGCTTTTAAGGCAATAAACATGGTTCTAAAATTACGAGATAAAATATAAGGAATCTGCTTTATTTTTTTCCTAAATGATAACTAACCCATCTTCTGGTATAATGGCTAAACCAATAGGAGCTTCAACTCCTGCAAAGAATGCCACTATAGCTCGATGTTTTGTTTGTAGTGACAATACCTCGACTACATGTCTTTCGGAATCACTCCAATATAAATTATAGGATAAATGATCTAGAAACTTGAAAATCAATAACAATCCATAACAAATCTCTCACCCGATACTTACCAAATGCCAATCCCGTGACATTGCCCAAATTTCCCTTTACCAAAGTTCTCACCACATTACTTTGCAAGTCCACTTCACAAATAACTTTTTGGAAATTATCGGCCACAAATACGGTGTTATTAACACTATTATAAGCCAGTTCATGAATAAACATGTCCAGTTTATGAGTAGTTGTAATGGTATGACGACCAAACGTGGTATGCTCCATTTCCAGTAAATTACCTCTCACTCCCAAAAACAAACGTTGCTTCTTATGAGTTTTCATGCAACGCAATTGATCAGGCCCCAACTGCATGCCATCAGGACAAGCACACGAAAAACTATTTTTCTCTGCCAACAAACACAAATGAGAGCAACGAGCTCTCTCACAGGCATGTGGAATTTTCTTTTGCTTTGCCGAATGATAAATATGCACAGCATATATCGTGCGATCTTTCGTTACAACTTTATGATCTTTCCCAGTAAATTTATTACAAGCATGAATACTTTTGGTGCCCCAATCAGACCAATAAATATAATCTTCAAATATGGCCAAACCATATGGGTGTTTGAGAATCTCTTCCAACACCATTCTACGATCAGTGCCATCGGTGCGAACACTTTCAATGGTGGCCATTTTGGCATCCACCCAATACACACGATCATTATACATATCCAAAGCAATACCATTGGGCCAATGAATTTTTTCGGTTACCAAACGCATAGAATTGGTGCCATCCATAGAGGCACGTGCTATCATGGGATTAATGCCCCAATCAGTCCAAAAGATTTGAGAACGTTGAGGCCACAAGGCCACACCACGAGGCTGATGTACATCATCGGTTACCAAAACTGTACAGAAGTGGCCATCATTTGAGCAAACGGCTATATGATGCATAACATTATCCGAAAAGTAAATGTTGCCTTAAAATCAAAATCAATTAAAATATATTTTATTTTCAAAACCCTTAAAAATTCCTTACCAGTTAGCCAATCTACTGCCAAATCTTCGGGAGCATCTAATCCCGATGTCAGCAGAATTTCTTGCTGTGAACCATCTGGATTTGCCTTAACAATACTTTCACCTTCATTTTGTATATTTGTCCAATAGATATGCTCCCCATTATAGGACACTCCAATAACTTTGGTCAGATTCTTTGCCACTGTATACACTCTCATGGATCTTAAATTAACACCCATCACCGTTACCTGTGTAGTATACAATAGTAAAGCTTCTTCTCCTCGTGCCTCACAAGTACGATTATCTTCTCTTAAACTATAGCCCTCATCACAAGTACATCTATATGTGCCCGGGGCATTAATACAAGTTTGACTGCAGACACCATATTGTTCCAAACACTCATCTATATCTATGCATACATCCTCTAATAGAGAATGTTTAAAGCCTTTTGGACATATACATTCGGGACCCGATTGTGGCATCATTTGACATTTTGAGGCAGGAGGACAGGTTTTATTTTTGCAACTATTGGAAGCTGTACAGCGAAATGATTCATCGGTTCGATCGGGACAATCTGGTGTGCCATCGCAGGCTTTATCTAGAGGCAGACAGGTGATGTTGTTGCGACATAAAAACTTGCCCATTTCGGGGGTACAATTGTCAGCTGGAAGAAGGGTATGAAATGGATCATTTAATAAAGAATTTAAAGTACATGAATGAAAAATAATTTAAAATTGAAATAAAATGTAATAATTAACTGCCGAATTTTGTACCAAAAATAAAATTCATATATATATCAAAATATATATCATATTTTCAACTATATTTTGTTTTGTTTTTATATTCATTCAGTTGTATTTGTTTTTAAAATGGAATCTAGTCAAAAAGAAAATTAAGTGCAAACCGTACATATTTTGCGAAAGATTCGAAATCTAATCTAATTGATTTCGCTGTAATGAAAATGGGGTATAATTTGCTCCATATATTAAGTATTCCCTTATATTTCCTAATTGTAAACCCGTTACTCGCATTACCCCCAAAAGTACCATTTTAAACTATTTATTTTTCTTTGACATTCTTTGCCCAACACTATTAAGGCATTGGCAAAAATTGCGTGTTGCCAGATGTAAATACAAAGCAATGCCCATTGCTTTAATTATAACTACCTAAATAGAAATCTATAAAAAGATGCTGTATGTTAAATTTTTTAATAAATGGAGTTTTTTATACACTCCACCACCATCAGTGGTGATAAAGGGTATATATAAGTTTGTCATTCCGTGTGTAACACCAAGAAATATTCATCTGAGACCCAAACAAGTATATATACTTCTGGTCTTTATCAAATTCTGAGTCGATGTAGCTATGTCCGTCAGTCTGTCTGTCTGCCTAAAACACGCTCACGTTAAAACTAAGCAAAAGAAATAAACCAAATTCACCAAAAACATTCATTGTTGTCCTAAGCAAAATCGGTTCACAACGTTAAAAGTTATGAGTAAAAATTTCAGACTACCTCGAAAAAATTATGTTTTTTTCGTAATTTTTATATCGTTTTCTCAGAGACTACAAAAGATAATTCGATGAATTTTGTCACACGTCAGTTTTTTTACCCAGGGATTATTTATGTTGAAAATCAAAACAATGGATCCAAGATTTCCCATAGCCGCCATACAAAGGTACATATTTCCGAAAATGGATTTATCGTAAATAACTTCCTCAAATATGTCGATAGCAACTTAAAATTTTGCATATATAAATAAAATATGAACAGAAATCATACTACAAACGTAGATTTGTATCGGTCCATAATTGGTCATAGCTCCCATATAAGACCCATTTCCGAAAATCACTCATACGCGCATATTTCACTGATAAATAAAGCTTTCGACATGAATATGTTTTGTGTATGTATAAATCACACTACCAATTTTTTTCCGAATCGGTCCATAATTGGTCATAGCTCCCATATAAGGTCCACTTTCGAAAATCACTTAAACTTAAACTTAAAAAGTCTATAGTCTAGTCTATAGTCTAGTCTATAGTCTAGTCTAGTCTAGTCTATAGTCTAGTCTATAGTCTAGTCTATAGTCTAGTCTATAG
Organism: Lucilia sericata; assembly: GCF_015586225.1. Lineage (NCBI taxonomy): Eukaryota > Metazoa > Arthropoda > Insecta > Diptera > Calliphoridae > Lucilia > Lucilia sericata. The sequence goes on from NW_023994785.1 coordinate 84,107, forward strand.
TCTAGTCTATAGTCTAGTCTATAGTCTAGTCTATAGTCTAGTCTATAGTCTAGTCTATAGTCTAGTCTATAGTCTAGTCTATAGTCTAGTCTATAGTCTAGTCTATAGTCTAGTCTATAGTCTAGTCTATAGTCTAGTCTATAGTCTAGTCTATAGTCTAGTCTATAGTCTAGTCTATAGTCTAGTCTATAGTCTAGTCTATAGTCTAGTCTATAGTCTAGTCTATAGTCTAGTCTATAGTCTAGTCTATAGTCTAGTCTATAGTCTAGTCTATAGTCTAGTCTATAGTCTAGTCTATAGTCTAGTCTATAGTCTAGTCTATAGCCTAGTCTATAGTCTAGTCTATAGTCTAGTCTATAGTCTAGTCTATAGTCTAGTCTATAGTCTAGTCTATAGTCTAGTCTATAGTCTAGTCTATAGTCTAGTCTATAGTCTAGTCTATAGTCTAGTCTATAGTCTAGTCTATAGTCTAGTCTATAGTCTAGTCTATAGTCTAGTCTATAGTCTAGTCTATAGTCTAGTCTATAGTCTAGTCTATAGTCTAGTAGTCTAGTCTAGTCTATAGTCTAGTCTATAGTCTAGTCTATAGTCTAGTCTATAGTCTAGTCTATAGTCTAGTCTATAGTCTAGTCTATAGTCTAGTCTATAGTCTAGTCTATAGTCTAGTCTATAGTCTAGTCTATAGTCTAGTCTATAGTCTAGTCTATAGTCTAGTCTATAGTCTAGTCTATAGTCTAGTCTATAGTCTAGTCTATAGTCTAGTCTATAGTCTAGTCTATAGTCTAGTCTATAGTCTAGTCTATAGTCTAGTCTATAGTCTAGTCTATAGTCTAGTCTATAGTCTAGTCTATAGTCTAGTCTATAGTCTAGTCTATAGTCTAGTCTATAGTCTAGTCTATAGTCTAGTCTATAGTCTAGTCTATAGTCTAGTCTATAGTCTAGTCTATAGTCTAGTCTATAGTCTAGTCTATAGTCTAGTCTATAGTCTAGTCTATAGTCTAGTCTATAGTCTAGTCTATAGTCTAGTCTATAGTCTAGTCTATAGTCTAGTCTATAGTCTAGTCTATAGTCTAGTCTATAGTCTAGTCTATAGTCTAGTCTATAGTCTAGTCTATAGTCTAGTCTATAGTCTAGTCTATAGTCTAGTCTATAGTCTAGTCTATAGTCTAGTCTATAGTCTAGTCTATAGTCTAGTCTATAGTCTAGTCTATAGTCTAGTCTATAGTCTAGTCTATAGTCTAGTCTATAGTCTAGTCTATAGTCTAGTCTATAGTCTAGTCTATAGTCTAGTCTATAGTCTAGTCTATAGTCTAGTCTATAGTCTAGTCTATAGTCTAGTCTATAGTCTAGTCTATAGTCTAGTCTATAGTCTAGTCTATAGTCTAGTCTATAGTCTAGTCTATAGTCTAGTCTATAGTCTAGTCTATAGTCTAGTCTATAGTCTAGTCTATAGTCTAGTCTATAGTCTAGTCTATAGTCTAGTCTATAGTCTAGTCTAGTCTAGTCTATAGTCTAGTCTATAGTCTAGTCTATAGTCTAGTCTATAGTCTAGTCTATAGTCTAGTCTATAGTCTTGTCTAGTAGTCTATAGTCTAGTCTATAGTCTAGTCTATAGTCTAGTCTATAGTCTAGTCTATAGTCTAGTCTATAGTCCAATTTTGTAAATTCACTTTTCGTAATGTAATTATTTAAATATTTTTAATTTCAAATTTATGCAATTCTTAAGTATTTTAAGAATAAAATAAAAAATATAATAGTTTTTTTATTAAAACAGTGCCTAAAAGCATTTACCCTAAGAAACCTAGTTAAATAATAAATCCCGCTTACAAAACAAACATTTGCCTATCTGGCATCTCCGTACATTTGTGATTTACGCACTCCCACTTTAGGAGTATTTATGCAAATGCATGCAAATACGCAAATTTATGTTTTTTCGCAAACTCATTAGTTCATTATCACTGTCAATGTTACTTATTAAAAAAATGACAGTTAAAAGTTATCTACTAAAAACAAACACCTTGCTAATACTCCATAGTTAGCACCACTTTCGCACTCTCCCTCTCTTCCTTTTACTAACTAATAAAAAGATTTACCAACAACAAAAGCTCTATAAGCATTTTAAATCTGTTGCACATTTTAGTTTCATTGCAGCAGTCATACGGTTCGGTCGGTTTTGGAGTAGTCTCCTCTTTAAACGCGTTTAATTAATTAAATAATTAAGTAAATTTAAAGAATTTTATATAAAAATGTTAATTAAGTGTTTGTGAACATTTATCTGTAGGAATTTTTAAAAAATATTAACTAGAAGTGTCTGAAAAAAGTGTTTAAAGTTGTGAAAAATTAAATGGCGGATTTTAACCGTTTTGAGTAATTTGTGTCGTGCGTTCGAGCGCTCGTTCGTTAAATAGATAAATCGGTTTATCTTTGAAGGAGAAGGAGAAAAGTAAATAGGTGAGTAAAATTTGTTGGTTATTAGATAAATAAGAACAAAAGGAAGGAAAATAAGTAATAAATGAAAGGAAATGTAAAGTTAAGTTAATAGGGGTATTTTGGTCATTGGTTGGTACTTTAGCTAGAGCGTAAAAGCTTTTTAGCAAAACAACAACAACAGGAAAGTAAAATGTTATAAAAGAGGAAATGTTAGATTAATTTAGAAACAATTTTGCTTTTGTTGCTTATTGATATTTTAGTCAGAAGGTAAAAAGGTTAGTTTTTTAGAGACAAGCTAAGAAAAGGATGGAATAAAATAACAAATATCTCAAACTGCAGGAGAAATATTGAAGAAGTAAGGAATGTTTTGTTTAATATATTGTTCATTTTGAAAGCTTGCTAAGGCATGCTTTGACATAAAAACAACAACAACATTGCTTATTGGAAAAAACGTATGTTTTGATGTGGTTTTATTACTTTGCGTATTTTGTTTTGTTTATTTTTTCATTTGACGTTGTTGTTGTTTTTTATTTTGTTATTGCAATAGTAATATAGAGTCGGGAAAATCAAATAAATTTAAATTTTACAAAATTAATCTTCACCATAGTGAAGGCTATATAAGATTCGTCAAAGACGAATATAGATTTCTATACTTGTTTTCATATAAAATCAATTTTTGTTAAAAATTCTTAAAATTAGATTTTTGATGGAAAATGTGTAAAATTTTCGCTATTTTCTTCGTTGGAGCAATTTTTGGTGAGAGGATTTTGAATATTTTCTCATTTGGAGGATCTACAACCGATTTTAGGTTTTTAATGGAAGATTTGAGCGATCACAGATTTTAGCTATTTTCGCAATTTGGGCGTTGTATAGGGATCTACCGTCGATTTGAGTTGTTTTCATACAACATTTTTTTTCTTTTTCTTTTTTTTCAATTCTATCTAGAATTGTATCTACAGCAGATTTTAGATCACAGATTTTTATTGTTTCCTCAACTGGAGCAGTGAATCCTTAAATATTAAGGATCTACAGCCGATTTTAGTTTTTTTCATTTGATGGTTGATTTTTGCAGGGAAATGTAAGTGATTAAAAATTTTCATTATTTTCTAAATTGAAGTGCCATTTAAGTACCTAGAGCCAGGTTTTACAACCAATTTTAGGTTTTTTATATATACATATAAATCGTCAAATAAGGATCTATAGCCAATTTTTCGTATAAAACCCGATTTTTTGATGACAGATTTTTGCTTACTTCTCAAATAGCTAATTATTTAATGATCTTAAGGCGATTTTAAGATTTTTTATATAATAATGTATTTTTGGTGGCAAACCACCAATTTCTACTATTTTTTCATTCGGTTCCTTTAAATTTTTTCATTTAAAAATGTATTTTGGGTTGAAAATATGAGCGATCATAGATTTTTTATTTTCTAAAGTGTTATTTATTTTGGAGCCTGTTTTAGATTTTTTTGTATAAAAATAAATTTTTGATAAAAATTTAAAGAATCACAGATTTTTGTTTCCTCTTCAATTAGAGCATTTTTTTAATAATTTAAAGTCGATTTTAGATTTTAGCCTTTTTCACTTTTTATCAATTTTTAGCGCTATTTAATCATATAAAGGCGAATTTAGATTTCTTATATGAAAATGGATTTTCATACAAATTTTCATTGCCGATTTTAGGGTTTTTTATAGAAAAATCATTTTTTCATGGGATATTTGAGTGATTATAGATTTTTTTATTGTTTTCTGAATTGAAACGTAATTTAAGAATTAACAGCCGATTTTAGATTTATCATATAAAAATTAACTCTTGATCATTCACTACAAGACTGACATAATCCAAAATGCGGTTATTTTTAACTAAGAGCTACAAAACATGCTTCATACTAAAGTCTTTCATACTTTTAATCAAATTTTTAATACAAATGTCCATTATTTGCCGTGAGAGATTGAATTTTCAATATAAACGTAAAAACAAAATCTAATATTAACACAAATACTACTAGATATGATGATAAATATATTAACATATACTATATGAATCTGGTTTAATTTTTTTAAATTCTTTGATTTATTTAAAAGTTATTTAATAAATATTAAAACGTCTTTAAACATTCAAAGCCATTTTTCTCCAAACGATTCTTTTGAATTATGACAGTCTTGTAGTAAATAAGCGATATTTAAATGATTACAAATTTTCATTATTTTTTCAATTGGAGTGCAATATAAGGGTTTACAGTCAACTTTCGATTTCTCATATAAAAATCGATATAAATAAGTACCGATTTTAGATTTTTCATATAAAAATCGAAGAATTTTTTTATTTTTTCGATTTGATCATTATTTACCTATCTACAGGCAATTTTAGATTTTTCATAAAAAATCGATATTTGATGAATGACAAGTTTTTATTTAATTAAAGCTTTTTTTAATTGGAGAGTTTATAATGAGTACATTTTTGTTATTGTACCAAAAATTTCGTATTTCATCCATTTACACAAATATTAACTTTCATCAATGGCACATTCTTGATAAAATATTATTTTATATTTTACTTTAAATATCTCCTTTTTTCTTTAAAATAAATTTAGTTCTTTAATACTTAAGAAAAAATGTATACATAAAATGCAAGGGAAATAGTGTTAGCCAAAAAGTTTCCTTTTCCTCTCTTTTTCATACATATGTATATACATATACATACTTCAAATCATTAAGGGGAAGGCCTATTAGAATAAAATCTACTAAGATTACATACATATATAGAGCAAGATTATTTTCCCATATAAAAATGCACATGCTATTAAAATACCTCTCACTACTTAAAGTTAAGTGCTGCAAAAAGTTTCCTTTTCTTCTCTTTTTCGTACATAAACTTCAAATCATTAAGGGGCAGACTCATAAGAATTAAATTTCTTAAAATACTCATAGAATAACAATAAAATTCTCTCATCTAATAATGCGCATGCCCAATAAAATATCTCTCACAACTTAAACGTATACAAATGCAACTAACTTAAAAAAAGCTTTCACTGTATTTAGCTGCACATGAACTCTCTTTAGTTGGCAGCTAATAGTTTTCTTTCACTTGTCATAGTTTGTAGTTTTAGTTCAGTTGTCGCACGGTTCGGTCGGTTCGGAGTAATGTCCTCTTTAAACGCGTTTTAATATTGAAATAATAAGAAAACTTAAAAGAATTTTATATAAAAATGTTAATTAAGTGTTTGTGAACATTCATCTGTAAGAATTTTTTAAAAATATTAATTATAAATGTACAAAAATAGTGTTTAAAGTTGTAAAAAATTAAATGGCGGATTTTAACCGTTTCGAGTTATTCGTGTCGTGTGCTCGTTCGTTTTAATAAATGAAGATGTAGCGGTTTATCTTTGTCAATAGGAGAAAAGGGGAGATGCAACAGGCGAGTACAAGCTTATGTTTAGATAAATAACTACAACAGAAAGGGAAATAAGTTATTAATCGGTTTGTAGGAAGGGATATTTTTTACTTTGGTTATCATTTTACATAGAGAGTAAAAGCTTTTATATAAAAAGGACAGAAAAATAATTCTTAATAGAAGTTTACATTTTTCGAGTTAAACTTTTGTTTTTGATATTTTAACCAGGTTGTGAAAGCTTAACAGGAACAAATGTAATAAATAAATAAATCTCCGCAGCAGAAGTGAAAATACATATTAAAGTGATAGAAACTTAGTTTGGAAATATTTTTCAGTGTTTGATTAGGAAATTTTGTAAGTTTTTGATTTTAAAGTATGTATGTATGTGATTAAATTCCTTTTTAAAAAGTAATTTATTTGAAATCGACAAAAACTAGTTTTTGTTTTGTTTTATGTTCAATTTCTACAGTTTTTCATATACAACATAATTTTATCATATTTTTTCCAATTAGTTCTTTTTAATAGAATATAATTTTTTGTTTGTGAGGTATTTTGCAAGAATTAATGGAAAATTAAAATAACTTAACCATTATGAAAGGGGTTACGTTACAATCGATTTTGAATTTTTCATATAAAAATCTTTTTTTTTTTGTAGAAACATTGTTCATAACAGATTATTGGTATTTTAACTTGAAGCGTTAATTAGGTTTTTGAAATAAAAATAGATATTTGCTTAATTTACAGTTTATTGCAAAGGAAATAGTATTTGCAAAAAGTTTCCTTTTCCTCTCATTTTCATGCTTATGTAGATAAGATTAAGGGGCAGGCGCACAATAATTTACTCTCCTGAAAATAAATATAGAGCAAGAATATTCTCCCATATAAAACGAACCTCTCATTTCTTAAAGTTAAGGAAATAGTTTTCTTCTCATTTTGGTACGTATATAAATATGTATGTATGTATGCACATAAACATCAAACTATTAAGGGGCAGGCTCATTAGAATTAAATCTCCTAAAAATACATCAGTAGCGCAATAAAGTTCTCCCATCTAATAATGCGCATGCCCATTAAAATACCTCTCTCTACTTAAACGCATACCAATGCAACTAACTAAAAAAGAGCTTTCACTGTATTAAGCTGCACATGAATTCTCTTTAGTTTGCAGTTAATAGTTTTCTTTCACTTGTCATAGTTTGCAGTTTTAGTTCAGTTGTCACACGGTTAGGTCGGTTCGGTATAGTGTCCTCTTTAAAGGCGGTTTATTATTAAAATAATAAGAAATAATAAAAGAATTTTATATAAAAATGTTAATTAAGTGTTTGTGAACATTTATCTGTAAGAATTTTTAAAAAATGTTTATTAGAAATGTGCGAAAATAGTGTTTAAAGTTGTAAAAAATTAAATGGCGGATTTTAACCGATTCGAGTTATGTCGTGCGCTCGTTCGTTTTTAAATAAAGAAGAAGCGGTTTATCTTAGTCAATAGGAGAAAAGGGGAGATGCAACAGGCGAGTATAAGCTTATGTTTAGATAATTTACAACAACAAAAAGGAATATAAGTAATGAATCAGTTTCCAGGAAGGAAAATGTAGAATTAAGTTAGAAGGGGTATTTTTATTTTGAGTTTGTATTTTAGCTAGAGAGTAAAAGCTTTTAACTAACCAAATACATAAGAAGAACTTAGAATAATTTTATGTTGAAATTTTAGTGAAAGATTATTTTGAAAGAACACACTAAAGAAAGGAATAAAATATAAAATTTCCTAAACGGAACAGTAAAACTATTGTAATTTTTTGCATTGATTTTTAATTTAATTAGTAGACAAAATCTTTTCTGTTCTATTTATACGTATAGTATAAATAGAAAAACAATTTTAATACATAGGTTTAGATATTTTAGCCGAATTGTAAAAGCTTAATAGAAACAAAAGTAATAAATCTTCCTAACGGAAGAGAAAATATTGAAGTGATTGAAGCTTTAGTTTAAAAGGTTTTTAAAAAATTTAGCTACTTTCTTAATGTTAGCGTTATTTGAGAATTTATAGCCGATTTTTGGTGTTTAGTATAAAAATCGATTTTTGATGAAATCGTTAAGCGATTGCAGGTTTTCATTATTGAAGAAGTGATCACAGATTTGCTTTATTTTGAAATTGAAACGATTCTATTTTATTCATACATATAAAGGATTTTATTAAGTAAAATCTAAAACCAATACTTAAAAAGTCGATTCGTAATGAAAAATAAAAGTGATTACAAAATTTAGCTATTTTTTTGACTGGTGCTTTGTTTAAGGAGTTTTTTCATGTCATCATTCTATATTTTCTTAATTAGATCATTATTTAAGGATCTACAATTGATTTTAGGTTTTTAGAATGAGGAATGATCACAAATTTTGTGAATTTTGGGAAGGAAATACATATATATTGATGATAAATTTTCATTGTTTTTTTAATTGTTGTGTTATTTAAGTTCTAAAGACAACTTTAGGGTTTTCATTAAAAAATAAATAAATAAATTTTTGATAGGAAATGTTAGTATTTACAGATTTTTGCGGTTTTTCTCATTTAAAATAAGGAAATATAATTAATTTTAGGATTTTAAAATGAAAACTGATTTTTGGTGGGTCATTAGTTTCTTGTTTTCTCCTTTGGAGCGTTATTTAAGAACTGATTTTAGATTTTTTATAAAAGTTGGAGCGTTATTTACGTAGTTACAACCGATTTTGGTCTTTTTGAAAGATATAAGAAATTGCCGATTTTTGTTATTTTCTGAGTTGGAATGTTATTAAAAGATCTAAAACTAAATTTTGATTTTTGTGGAAAATATGAGTATTTGCACAGTTCTGTTGTTTTTTGAATTTAATCATCTACAAGCAATTTTAGATTTTTACTGGAAAAAAAATCAATTATTTGATAAAAAATTTAAGCAACACAAACTTTTTGTTGTTTTTCTTATTATTGTTTTTAAATAAAAATAGATTTCTGAATTATGAATGATCATAGATTTTTCACAATTTTATAATTTTTCACTATTTTATCAATTAATAGAAAATGAAATGAACTTAAGCGTTATTTTAAGGTTTACAGTCGATTTTACGTTTTTCGTATAAAAATCTATATATAGTGGACAAATTACTGATAACAGGTTGTTGCTATATTAACTTGAAGCATTAATTGGGTTTTTGATATAACATATAGTTCATAGCAAGGGAAATAGAATTTGCAAAAAGTTTCCTTTTCCTCTCATTTTCATACATATATAAGTACATAAGATTAAGGGGCATTAGCTCTCCTGAAAATGCTTATAGAGCAAGAATATTCTTCCGTATAAAAATACCCTCATTTTGGTAAATACATATATATACATATATGTATATATCATATATCAAACCATTAAGGGGCAGACTCATTAGAATTAAATCTCTTAGAACAAAAAAATTCTCCCATCTATAATGCGCATGCCCATTAAAATACCTCTCGCTAGTTAAACACATACCACTGCATCTAACTTAAAAAAGCTTTCACTGTATTTAGCTGCACATGAACTCTCTTTAGTTGGCCCTTAATAGTTTTCTTTCACTTGGCATAGTTTGCAGTTTTAGTTCAGTTGTCACACGGTCCGGTCGGTTCGGAGTAATGTCCTCTTTAAATGTGTTTTAATTTTGAAATAATCAGAAACATCAAAAGAAATTTATATAAAAATGTTAATTAACGGTTTGTGAACATTTATGTGAGAGAATTTTTAAAAAATATTAACTAGAAGTATGTGAAAATAGTGTTTAAAGTTGTAAAAAATTAAATGGCGGATTTTAACCGTTTCGAGTTATTCGTTTGTTTCGTTCGTCGTGCGCTCGTTCGTTTTCAAATAAAGAAGAAGCGGTTTATTTTTTACAATGGAGAAAAGGGGTGATGCAACAGGCGAGTATAGGCTAATGTTTAGAAAATTTACAACAACAGAAAGGAATATAAGCAATGAAACAGTTTCAAGAAAGGAAAATGTAGAAATAAGTAAGAAGGGGTATTTTTATTTTGGTTTGTATTTTTGCTAGAGAGTAAAAAAGCTTTTAGGCCAACAAATATAGCAGAAAAGAAAAAAATATAAATATTTGCAATAAAAGAGGAACTTAGAATAATTTCTTTATTGGTATTTTAGTGAAAGCTTATTTTTAGAACAAACTAAAGAAATTAATAAAATAATAAATTTCCTAAACGGAAACGGGAAATTTTAAAGTAAAACAATGGCAATATTTTTATATTGATTGTTAATTTAAATACTAACCAAAAGTAGTTTTATGGACAAATACTGTATAAACAAAACAGAAAACATTTTAATAGAAGGATAAATGTTTACAAAAAAAACTAAGAAATGCTTTGTTTTAGATATTTTAGCTTTATAACAACGAAATTTATTAAGTTTTTGATTTTTCATATAAAAATAGATTTTTATAGTTTTTTTTATTCTATATGTTCATTATAGAATAAAGGATTTTAAAGGATATCTAGCAGCGTTTGGCAACTTGATTTGAAATAAAGACTATGAGTAATTACCAATTTTCTATAATTCTTTCCACCTAAAGGCTCTAAATGTTATTCATAGTAAATCTCACTTTTTGTGGAAAAATAGAAGTGATCACAAAGTTTTGCTATATACTTAATTTGAGCCTTTGTATAAAATGGATTTTTGATGAAATAATTGAGCTATTGCAGGTTTTCACTCTATAAGAAGTGATAACATTTTATCGCTATTTTTCGAGCAATTTTCAAGAATTATAGCATTTAGTTTGGAGTAATAATATTTTTTTAATAATTTTTCAATTTTAATTAGCAATTACAAAAAATTTTATTTTATTCATATATAAAAATCGATATTTATTTTATTTATTTTAATTTTTTATAAAAAAATTTTTCAGATAACAATTAGAACTTTATTTAAACATTTTCTGCCGATTTTAGATTTCTTATATTAAAATCGATTTTTGTTTGAATTTTTGAAATTTTGTTATTTTCTTAATTGGAGCATTCCTTAAGGTTCAAAAAATAATTCTGTATTTTACATATAAAAGTTGATTTTCTTTTGAAAATTTAGTTTTAACAAATTTTCTTCATTGAAGGATTAGTTAAGGATCTAGTAAAGATTTTAGGTTTTTCATATATAACTTGATTTTCGATGAAAATATCAATGATCGAAGATTATCGTTATTTTCTCAATTGAAGCATAATTTAGGGTTTTTAGACGATTAAAGATTTCTTATATAAAAATCGATTATTGATAGAAAATATCAGTGATTCCAGATTTTCACTATTTTTTCATTTCTAATTTTAGCAAAATTTATTAAAATTTTTTTCTGCAACCTTTTGTCTTTTAAAATAAAATGCAAAAATTTAATAATAATAATTTTTTAAATTATTAGAGAATTTTCTGAAGTATTAAATTTGCGATAACTATTTTAACATGTGCTGATGGTCTTTTCTAATGTCTATGTATAGGTACTATTTTTATTTAATTTTTTTTTTTATTTTAAACCACTATAACTTTTGGGCGCATTAATCAAAATAATTAACGTTTCGTATTTAACATATGTAATTATTGCTAAATCATTAAATAGGGTTGTTGTCAGAATAACTAAATAACTTAAAATTTTTTGTTTTTTCTCATATGCATATCTCTTTTATATTATTTTTCAAAAACTTAAAATTACTGGTTAAATATTTTGTTTTTTTTAAACAAATTAATGCACTTTTTTACTCTTAAAAAGTTCGTTAAAAATTAATAAAAATAAAAAAATATTCTATTCTATTACATAGGAAATATTGTTTTAAAAAGTTTCCATTTCCTCTTATTTTCGTACATAAAAAGCAGGCTGATAAGAATTAACTTTTCTGAAAGTAGATATAATAATATTCTTACATAAACATACATACATGTATATTTATAAATACGTATTCCCATTAAAATACCTATCATTTATTCAAGTTAGGAAATAAGTATATGCAAAAAGTTTCCTTTTCCCCCATTTTCGTCAATACATACTATATATGTATGTATGTATTTACATAAACTTCAAATCATTAAGGGGCATCCTCATAAGAGTTAAATCTCCTAAAAATACATCTAGTAGAGCAAGAAAATTCTCCCATCTAATAATGCGCATGCCCATTAAAATATCTCTCGCTACTTAAACGCATACCAATGCAACTAACTTAAAAAAGCTTTCACTGTATTAAGCTGCACATGAACTCTCTTTAGTTTGCAGTTAATAGTTTTCTTTCACTTGTCATAGTTTGCAGTTTTAGTTCAGTTGTCACACGGTTCGGTCGGTTCGGAGTAATGTCCTCTTTAAATGCGTTTTAATATTGGAATAATAAGAAACAATAAAAGAAATTTATATAAAAATGTTAATTAAGTGTTTGTGAAAATTTATCTGTAAGAATTTTTATAAAATGTTTATTAGAAATGTGCGAAAATAGTGTTTAAAGTTGTGAATTCGAGTTATGTCGTGTTTTGCGCTCGTTCGTTTTAATAAATGAAGATGAAACGGTTTATCTTTGTCCATAGGAGAAAAGGGGAGTTTCAACAGGCGAGTTTAAGCTTATGTTTAGATAATTTACAACAACATAAAGGAATATAAGTAATGAATCAGTTTCCAGGAAGGAAAATGTAGAATTAAGTTAGAAGGGGCATTTTTATTTTGGTTTGTATTTTTGCTAGAGAGTAAAAGCTTTTAAGTAACCAAATACATAAGAGAAACTTAGAATAACTTTTGTGTTGAAAGAAAGGAATAAAATATAAAATTTCCTAAACGGAACAGTAAAACTATTGTAATTTTTTGCATTGATTTTTAATTTAATTAGTAGACAAAATCTTTTCTGTTCTATTTATACGTATAGTATAAATAGAATAACAAAAAGCTAACAAAAATAAAAGTAATAAATCTCCCTAACGGAAGAGAAAATATTAAAGTGATTGAAGCTTTAGGTTAAAAGGTGTTTAAAAAAATTCAGCTACTTTCTTAATTTTAGAGTTATTTGAGAATTTATAGCCGATTTTTGGTGTTTAGTATAAAAATCCATTTTTGATGGAATAGTTAACACAGATTGCAGGTTTTGATTATTTAAGAAGTGATCATTGATTTGCTTTATTTTGCAATTGAACCGATTCTATTTTATTCATATAAAGGTTTATTAAGTTAAATCTAAAACCAATTCTTAAAAAGTCGATTCGTAATAAAAAATAACTGGTGCTTTGTTTTTTAAGGACTTACAACTTTTTTATGTTTTTTTTCTTCATATAAAAAACGGCTTTATTTATTTATTATTTTAGGGTATTTAGGATTTTCAAATAAAACTGATTTTTGCCGGGTAATAAGTAATTTTTTTTGTTTTCTTCTCTGGAGCGTTATTTAAGAACCGATTTTAATTTTTTTTTTTTTATAAAAGTTGGAATGTTAGTCGATTTTAAATTTCATATAAAAAAATCGATTATATTTTAAATCTAAAAATATTCGTTGTTTTCATAATTGTAGCTTTATTTACGAATGTATCTGCAGCCGATTACAATTATTTTTTAATTTTAGTGTTATTTAAGATAAAAACCGTTTTCAAATAGAAAATTGAGTTATCATAACTTTTCTTAGTTATTATTTGAGATTATACATATTTTTTTTTTAATTAGAGCTTAATTAAAAAACAAACCAAAAACAATTTTATGTTTTTTATAAAAAAAAGTGATATTGTTGATTTATTACATATTTTTGCTATTCTCTCAATTAGAACATTGTTTAAGGTTCTGCAACTAATTGTTGGTTTTACATATATAGATTTTCGACACATTTTTGATTTCTCATATAGAAATCGACTTTTCATTAAAACTTAAAGCATTTATAGATTTTCACTAGTTATTCAATTACAGTGTTATTTAAAAATTTTTCAAATTTAACCATCTACAAGTAATTATAGATTTTTTAGATAATAATCTCTTATTTGATGAAAGTTTAAAAGACCACAATTTTTTTTTTTTTTTTTTTTTTTCTTATTTTTATTGTTTTTAAATAAAAATAGACTTTAGATTCTTTTCAAATTAAAGCATTTTTTTTAAAGATTTCCAACCGATTATTGATTTTTCATATAAAAATTTTGATTTATCTAGAAAACACAAGTGATTATAGATTTTTACATTGAAACGTTATATAAGAATAATTTTTTATTTTTCATATTAAATATTCGTTATGAAAAATTCGTTAGCTTAGTACAGCCTATATTTGACCATAGATCCCATATAAAGTACCCCTGAAAAAATTACTCTAACGCTTATAACTGTTTTTAAAATACCAGAATAGTGAAGAAATCCGACAGAAACAAGTTTTATGGGACCCAAAAATTATTTACAACATTTTATGAGGATAGGGCAATGTTTGACCCTACACCCCAACTGGCTTAAAGTAGCATTATAGAGATGTAATTCGACGTTAACAAGTTTTTTAGGAATCAAAATTTCTTTACTAACTACTACGACATTCGGTCTATAATTTAAGCTATTCTCTATATCATCCCTCTTAAAGAAAATCAGTTTATTGTCAATATTTACTTGTTTTACTTTATTTTAAAAAAAGTATTCCATGATTTCTTACTCAATTGAAGATTGTACAAACTACACACTATTTCCTAGACGTTGATGTACAAAATGTTTGATATTTCTTTTTACATGACTAATTAATGCGTTTATAATAGCAAATTGTGAGGACTTAGCACTTTTTCTTTGTATGTATGCACGTTTGCATACCGGAGCAAAAGTGCATGTTTAAAGTTTAAATAAGGTCATATTTGATTATATCATGTGTATTTCAAGTTATACTACCATTCAGCAATAAAATCTCAATTTCTGTAAAAAATTTGCGTACTAAGCTAACGAATTATTTCATAATAAGAATTATCATAGATTTTTCAATTTTTTTTTTTGAATTTTTCACTTTTTTATCAATTAATAGAAAATTAAATCAACTTAAGCGTTATTTAATGACATTTGTAAGAAGTTTGTTTCCTTTTCCTCTTTTCTCATACATAATTAAGATTAAGGGGCAGGCGCACAATAATTAACTCTGCTGAAAATAAATATAGAGCAAGAATATTCTTCTATATAAAATACCTCTCATTTCTTAAAATTTCGAAATTATTTTCCTCTCATTTTCGTAAATATGTATGTATGAATGTAAATGAATTTCAAATCAATAAGGGGCAGGTTCATTAGAATTAACTCTCCTAAAAATGCATGTATATAGTAGATGTCGATGTAGATAGTAAAGCAAGAAAATTCTCCCATCTAATAATGCGCATGTTCATTAAAAAACCTCTCGCTACTTAAACGCATACCAATGCAACTTACTTAAAAAAGCTTTCACTCTTTATTTAGCAGCCAATAGTTTTCTATCACTTGTCTTCACTTGTTGTTTGCAGTTTGAGTTCAGTTGTCACACGGTTCGGTCGTTTCGGTATAGTGTCCACTTTAAACGCGGTTTATCATTGAAATAATAAGAAAACTTAAAAGAATTTTAAATAAAAATGTTATTTAAGTGTTTATGAACATTTATCTGTAAGAATTTTTTAAAAAAGTTTATTAGAAATGTGCGAAAATAGTGTTTAAAGTTGTGAAAAATTAAATGGCGGATTCTAACCGTTTCGAGTTATGTCGTGTCGTGCGCTCGTTCGTTTTAATAAATAAAGAAGATGCGGTTTATCTTTTGCTATAGGAGAAAAGGGGAGATGCAACAGGCGAGTATAAGCTTATGTTTAGATAATTTACAACAACATAAAGGAAAAAAAGTAATGAATCAGTTTTAAGGAAGAGTAATGTAAAATTAAGTAGGAAGGGGTATTTTTATTTTGGTTTGTATTTTAGCTAAAGAGTAAAAGCTTTTAGGCCAACAAATATAGCAGAAAAGAAAAAAATTTATACACATTTTTTTTAATAAAAGAGGAACTTAGAATAATTTCTTAATTGATATTTTAGTGAAAGCTTAATTTTAGAATTAAACAAAAGAAATTAAAAAAATAATAAACAAATTTCCTAAACGGGAAATGTCAATATTTTATATTGAGTGTTAATTTGAAAAGTACCCTGCAGGAAATGAAGCGACAATTGTCTAAAAGCCACTAGTACTATTACTAGTACTGCAGACACTAGTACAAAAGGGGTTAGAGTTTTAATGAAAAAATACTAGTACTAGAAGTAGTTTAAGGGGCACCACTTGCAGGCTGTTTTTTATTTGACATGTGTTGGAAAAAAAATAAATTATTTAAATTATGAAATTAATATTTTCAAACATTTTGCATAAAATAAAGGAAATTTACAAAAATTTTAATTCAAATCAGGGGATAAATAGTGAATGACTGTTTAGGTGCAGTTGCATGCAGAACCCTATGAAGGTACGTCTGTTAAATCTAAAAATTGCAATTAGTTATTTATTTTATCATACGCAAATGTTCATATTTAAGGCGATGTATTTAAGGCGATACCTGAATGCAATTTTGTGGACATTATATACATATATGTATATAACCCATGTTGGTGGTTCGGATAGAAACCAGTATGTATTTACAAAATTTTTTATATGAATTTAATTTTTATGAATAAAACAATAAAAAAAAACTAATTTTGTAGTAATTTTTACTTGGAACCAAGCAGGAGGATTAAAAGGAGCAAAATTACCAATTATGGGGACTTTTTAAACATTAGAACTAGTAATTAACTGGTTCTAAAGAACCCAATTTGGTCCAAGTGTACTAGTATAAGTCTAGAACTATTGGTACTAGTAATTTTTCAAACACACTCAATGTTAATTTGAGCATTAAGATGGTATAGGAAAGTTTACAGTTGGGAACTAGTACTGGTGATTTTAGTACTAGTAAAATACTAGTTTAGTACTAGTACCATTTCCTGCAGGGTAACTAAAAGAATTTTGTGGACAAATACTGTATAATGTTACTTAATGTTTTTCATAAAATATCTTATTTTGTGGAAAAATACTTCTAAATTCTAAAATTTTGTTATTTTTTAATTTATTCATTTATTTTTTATATAAAAATTAAAATTTTTGATTGAAAATATGAGAGATTGCAGTCTTTTGCTAATTTGGTTATTTTATAAAAAAAAAAAAATAAAATTGATCACAAAATTTAGCTTTTTCTGAGAAAATTTTGTTATAACAGATAATCTTAATTGATATGCTATTTAAGAATCTACTAGTGATGATTTTAGAATTTTCATAAAAATGTTGACTTTCGGTTCTACAACCGGTTTTAGATTTTTTTTTATATAAAAATCGACTTTTGCTAGAAAACATGAGTGATCCCAGATTTTCTTTTCTGTAACCTTTTGTCTTTTGAAAAATATAATAAAAATAAAATATTTAAATTATTCGGTGAATTTTCTAAAATATTTAATTTGCGATAACTATTTTAATATACGCTGATAGTTCTTACTAATGTCTATGTATAGGTACTATTTTTATTCAATTTTGAGCGCATCAATCAATATAATTAACGTTTCAAATTAATCATATGTAATTATTACTAAACTACTAAATATGGCTTTTGTCATAATAACTATATTTTTGAAACAAGTTTTATACAATTCTTTAAAATTGTTGTTTTTCTCATATGCATATCTCTTTTACATTATTTTTCGAATTGTTTCTATTCATTCTATTTACATACATATGTAAATGCAGTATCGAACTTTTTTTTTCTTTTAAACAAATTAATACACTTTTTTGCTCTTACAAAATTCGTTAAAAATGAATAAAATTAAAAAATATTCTATTCTATTGCAAAGGAAATAGTATTTTAAAAAGTTTCCATTTCCTCTCGTTTTCGTACATAAAGGTCATGCTGATAAGAAGTAACTTTCCTGAAAGTACACATTGACATAAACATACACACATATTTATAAATATGTATTCCTATTAAAATACCTCTCATTTATTAAAGTTAGGAAATAGTATATGTAAAAAGTTTCCTTTTCCCCTCATTTTCGTAAATACATACTATATATGTATGTATGTATTTACATAAACTTCAAATCATTAAGGGGCATTCTCATAAGAATTAAATCTCCTAAAAATGCATCTAGTAGAGCGAGAAAATTCTCCCATCTAATAATGCGCATGCCCATTATAATACCTCTCACTACTTAAACGCATACCAATGCAACTAACTTAAAAAAGCTTTCACTGTATTCAGCTGCACATGAACTCTCTTCAGTTGGTAGCTAATAGTTTTCTTTCACTTGACATAGTTTGCAGTTTTAGTTCAGTTGTCACACGGTTCGGTGTCCTCTTTAAACGCGTTTTAATATTGAAATAATAAGAAATAAAAAAAGAATTTTATATAAAAATGTTAATTAAGTGTTTGTAAACATTTATCTGTAAGAATTTTTTAATAATATTAATTATAAATGTACGAAAATAGTGTTTAAAGTTGTGAAAAATTAAATGGCGGATTTTAACCGTTTCGAGTTATGTCGTGTCGTGCGCTCGTTCGTTTTACTAAATAAAGAAGAAGCGGTTTATCTTTTGCAATAGGAGAAAAGAGGAGATGCAACAGGCAAGTAAAACTTATGTTTAGATAATTTACAACAACAGAAAGGAATAGAGTAATGAATCAGTTTCAAGGAAGGAAAGTCGTAAATTAAGTAGGAAGGGGTATTTTTATTTTGGTTAGTATTTTAGCTAGAGAGTAAAAGCTTTTTAGCAACCAACAACAACAGAAAGGAAAAAAGTTATAAATATTTGAAAAAGAAGAGGAAATTTTAGAGTAACTTAGAAAAACTTTTACTTTTGCTTTTGAAACAAACAACATATACAAAGTATGTAATAAATCTCCAAAACGGAAGGTGAAATATTAAAGTGTTAGTAGTTTTATTTGTAAAAGTATTTAGTTTTTAGTAAATTTTTGATTTTTCATATAAAAATAGATTTTTGATGTTAAATACCATTTAAGAATTAATTTTTTGTTGAAAATTTCTGATCAAAATTTTAGGTTTTTGTTTAATTTTTGCTTAATTTACAGTCGATTTAAAGATTGTTTTTCTTCAGTTTTTAAATTTGTTTAAATTTTAAATTATCAAGGTTTTAATATTAATATATGACGTGTGTTTTTCATTATCTCATTAATGTTATTTTAGGTTGTTTTTTTATAAAATTTTAGAATTTTTCATTAAAAATTAATTTGAGTTTTTTTCTCACAGTTTTTGGTTATTTTCTTAATTTATGTGTTATTAAAGTATTTATAGTCTCTTTTAGGTTTTTTGTCGAAAATTTTCGCTATTTTCTCAATTGTAGTGCTATTTAACAAATTACAACTAATTTTATGTTTCTCATACATAGAGAAATGATTTCTGATAGAAAATAAATATATATTTTTATTTGTAAAAATAGATAGAGATTTTTGATAGTGATCATAGATTTTTGCTATTTTGTAGCCATATTAAGTATTATTAGCCGATTTTAGTTTTTTCATATAAAAATTTTGACTAATTTTTAACTGAAGCGTGATTTTAGAATTTAGATGTAGTACATGTAATGATCAAAAATTTTCGATATTTTCTCAGTTGAACAACCGATTTTAAGTCTCTTATAAAACAATTTCTGTTTGAAAATAAAAGCTATCGCAAATTTTTTAGGTTTACTATATAAAAATTTATTTTTAATGACAAATTAAAATGATCACAAATTTCTTTTCTTAATTAGAGCTTAATTAAAGCATTTACAATAACTTCTAGGTTTTTCGTATAAAAATAGATATTGATGAAAATTTTGAATGATCACGAATTTGTGCTATTTTCTTATTCTTATTTAAGGACAGATTTTTATTTTTTCACAAACAAAAATGTTTCATAAAAAAAGGAATCACAGGTTTGCGCTATTTTCTTAATTGGGTCTTATTCATAAACTTTTATCAAAGGTTTATAAAACAAATTTTCATAAATAATTTGTTCCAATACATATGTATATTGTATGTATCCAATTCTTCATTGTCCAATTCTCCAGGTTTCTAATATAAACATTTATTTAAGACATTTTCTTAATTAATTTCAAATTAAGGCCAATTATAATACTTATTAAAAAAATTTAATTTTTTAAAAAAGTAGAAGGGATCTCAAAATTTAGCTATTTTCTAAATTTGAGCTTTATTTAAGTATTTAAACCGATTTTAAGGTTTTCATATAAAAAAGTGGTTTTTGATGAAAAGTTTAAAGGATACAAACACTGCATACATTTGTACATATTTTTGCTAATTTATTGGGAAGGTGAGAATTTTTATTAGAAATATGATTGATCACAGATTTTCATTGTTTTCTCAATATGAGCATTATTGAAAGATTTAAATAAAATTAAAATTTTTTATATAAATATCGATTTTTTGGTTAAAATATGAGCGTTAATATACGGCCGATTTGAAGATTTTCATATAAAAATATATTTTTGCTGACAAATATGAGTTTTCGCAGATTTTCTTTGTTTTAGTAGAATTTTTTTGTTGTGAAAAATTGTGATTGATTATTTACAAACAATTGTAAGTTTTTGACAAAAATCGATTGTTGGTGAAAAACTGTTTCATCTCATGTTTTTGTTATTCTCTAATTATTTGCGTTATTAAGAGTTCTATTACTAGTTCTAGGTTTAACATATTTTCGATAGAAAATTAAGTAATCACTTGGCTGAGGTATTTTCTTAATTGTAGCATTAATTGAGGATCTAAAGACTAATTTATGTATTTCGCCTAAAAAGAGATTTTTTATGAAAAATATGTATAAGTGATCACAGATTTTTGATATTTTCTCAATTTGAGCCTCATATTGGTTTCTCATGTAAAAATCGTTTTTTCATTACATATTAAAGTGCTCACAGATTTTAACTATTGAAGTGTTATTTAAGAATCTATATCCTGTTTTAGAATTTTCATATGAAAATCGATGATTTTATATTATATTTTTTTGCAATTTTTTTCTCAATTAGAATTTTATTAAAAAATCTAATTCTAGATTTTTGATATAAAAATTGATTTTTCATGAAAAATATGAGGATTTATAAAATTTCATCATTTTCTCAGATGAAGTTTTATTTAAACATTTACAATTTTAAATTTTTAATAAAAAAATCGATTTTAGGTTCTTGTTATAAACATCAATTTTTAGTGGAAAAAATACCGATTACAATTTGAGGTTTTTGATTAATTTTTGCTTAACTTACTTACAGTCTATTGTAAGTTTCGATTTACATTATTGTTTAAATATTTTGGATTTTTTTTCTTTTAAATTAAATTAAATTAAATTAATTTACCTTTATACTGTTAAAATATTTTGCTTTTAAAAAGTTCATTAAAAAATGAATATGAATAAAAAAAGTATTAAAGTATATTGCAAAGGAAATAAAATTTGCAAAATTTTTTCATTTCCTTTCATTTTCGTACATACGGAGTAGGCTAATAGCAAAATTAGTCTCCTGAAAATATATGTATGTATGTATATAGACCAAGAATATTCTACCATTATAAATACGCACGCCCATTGAAATAACACTCATTACTTAAGTTAAAAAGTTTCCTTTTCCTTTCATTTTTCATGTATGAATGTACACAAACTTTAAATCATTAAGGGGCAGACTTATTAGAATTAACTCTCCTAAAAATACACATAGAATAGCAAGAAAATTCTCCTATCTAATAATGCGCATGCCCATTATAATACCTCTCGCTACTTAAACGCATACCAATGCAACTAACTTAAAAAAAGCTTTCACTGTATTTAGCTGCACATGAACTCTCTTCAGTTGGCAGCTAATAGTTTTCTTTCACTTGTCATAGTTTGCAGTTTTAGTTCAGTTGTCACACGGTTAGGTCGGTTCGGTATAGTGTCCTCTTTAAAGGCGGTTTATTATTGAAATAATAAGAAACATCAAAAGAAATTTATATAAAAATGTTAATTAAGTGTTTGTGAACATTTATCTGTAAGAATTTTTTAAATATATTAATTATAAATGTGCGAAAATAGTGTTTAAAGTTGTGAAAAATTAAATGGCGGATTTTAACCGTTTCGAGTTATGTCGTGTCGTGCGCTCGTTCGTTTTAATAAGTAAAGAAGAAGCGGTTTATTTTTTGCAATAGGAGAAAAGGGGAGATGCAACAGGCGAGTATAAGCTTATGTTCAGATAATTTACAACAAAAGAAAGGGAAATAAGTTATCAAACGGTTTCAAGGAATGGAAACGGTTAATTAATTAGGAAGGGATATTTTTATTTTGGTTAGTATTTTAGCTAGAGAGTAAAAGCTTTTAAGCCAATAAATATAGCAGAAGAGAAAAAACTTATACATATGTATATTTAATAAAAGAGGAACTTAGAATAACTTCTTTATTGGTATTTAAGTGAAAGCTTATTTTTAGAAACAAACAAAAGAAATGAATAAAATATTAAATTTTCTAAACGGAAACGGGAAATGATAAAGTAAAACAAATTACCAATTTTAGATAATTCTTTCCACTTAAAGGCTCCAAATGTTATTCATAGAAAATGTTATTTTGTGGAAAAGTAGAAGTGGTCACAAAGTTAAGCTATATTCTTAATTTGAGCATTTGTATAAACATTTTTTAATAAAAAATTATTTTTGCGATTGCTGGTTTTCACTATTTAAGAAGTGATAAAATTTGTTCACTATTTTTCATTGGAGCTTTATTTAAATTTTTTTCAAGAAATATGGAATTTAGTTTGGAGTGATTACAAATTTTTCAATTGAAATTTGAAATTACAACAATTTTAGGTTTAGGAAATTACAGTCGTTTTTAGATTTTTTATAAAACAATTGATTTTTTTGTTGATCAATGATCTCACAAATGGAGCGTTATTTAAGTATTTTCAGAAGATTAGATTTCTTATAAAAAAATAGATTTTTAATTGAATTTTTGAAATGATCACCTATTTCTGAGATTTTCTCAATTGGAGTGTTGATTAATGTTTTACAACTGATTCTATGTTTTAGATATAAAGTTTAATTTCCATAAAAATTGATTTTCTCTTGAAAATGTAGTTTTAATAAATTTTCTTAATTGCAGTATCTGATTTTGTATTCTTCATTTAAAAGTTGATTTTTCATGAAAATATGAATGATCAAAGATTTTCGTTATTTTCTCAATTAGAGCATAATTTAAGGTTCTGCATTCTTTGTTTTTTATTTGTGTATTTTCAGCTTTTAAGCATTTTTGCAATAAAAGATTATTTACTTAGAAATTGACTGTAGTTTTCATAAAAAATATATTTTTTATTTAAAATTTAATGATCAATTGAATTGATATTATTTTAGGTTTTTAATATAAAAATCGTATTTTGCATATTAGCAGTTGATTTTATTCTCCAATTTACTAATCTTTACTAACTTCTACAAATAGGTACTATTTTCACTTAAAAACTTGCATTTTTAATATATTTTTTTTTTTAATTTTATTATTTTCATCCGTTATAACTTTTTCAATCATCCATTAAAATAAGTAATATTTTCGTATTTATTTTATATGATTATCCCATTCAATCAGTAAATATGGTTCTAGTCGAAAGAAATTATCCAATTTTTAAAAAATATTGATTTTGTTCATATCGTCAGCTGAAACGCCAAAGGCCCTAACTAACCAAAAATTCTATATCGATTATATTGCTGATTCTAATGTATTGTATCAAAAAATGTCCACAAATGAAATTTGACTATTTTTGGTATTTTTTTTTTCTTAAAACAAATTAATATTCTTGCAGAATATTGCTCTCAAAAATTGCATTAAAAATTATTAAAAATCAAATATATTATTCTATTCTATTGCAAAGGAAAGAGTTTTTCAAAAAGTTTCCTCTTCCTAAGAATTAACTTTCCTGAAAATGCATATAGACCAACAATATTCTTTCATACACTTATTTATAATCAATCAATCAAAAACCTCTCATTTATTAAAGTCAGGAAATTAGTATTTACAGAAAAATCCATTTTCGTAAATACATATGAACACACTAAAGAGAGGAATAAAATATCAAATTTCCTAAACGGAATAGATAAATTATTGTAATTTATTGCACTGATTTTAATTTTAAATAGTAGAAAACATTTTTTAAGCAATTGATGTTTTTATTTTTCATATTAATTAAGAGTGAAATTGCAAAACATTATTAATCACTAGTTTCATACAATTTTATAAATTTTTCACTATTTTATCAATTAATAGAAATTTAACTGAATTTAAGCGTGATTTAAGGGTTTACAGTCGATTCTAAGTTTTACCGTATAAAAACCTAATTATAGAAAAAAAATTGCTCATAACATGTTATTGTTATTTTAACATTAAGCGTTAATTAGGTTTTGATATAAAAATAGATATGTATTTGCTTAATTTACATTTTATTGCAAAGGAAATAGTATTTACAAAAAAGTTTCCTCTCGTTTTCATCCATATGTATGTACATGAGATTAAGGGGCAGGCGCACAAAACTTTCCTGAAAAAGCATATACATATAACCAGAATATTCTCCCATATAAAAATACCTCTCATTTCTTAAAGTTAAAGAAATTATTTTCTTCTCATTTTCGTATATACATAAAATCTACATTCATACATACATATTATGTATGTATGTACATAAACTTCAAATCATTAAGGGGCTTGCTCATTAGAAATAAATCTCCTAAAAACACATACATATAGTAGAGCAAGAAAATTCTCTCATCTAATAATGCGCATGCCCATTAAAATTGCTCTCACTACTTAAACGCATACCAATGCAACTAACTTAAAAAAAGCTTTCACTGTATTTAGCTGCACATGAACTCTCTTTAGGTGGCCCTTAATAGTTTTCTTTCACTTGTCATAGTTTGCAGTTTTAGTTCAGTTGTCACACGGTTTGGTCGGTTCGGAAAATGAAAAATGTAGAAATAAGTAAGAAGGGGTATTTTTATTTTGGTTAGTAGTTTTGCTAGAGAGTAAAAGCTTTTAGGCCAACAAATATAGCAGAAAAGAAAAAAAATTATACATATTGTTTTTAATAAAAGAGGAACTTAGAATAATTTCTTAATTGATGTTTTAGTGAAAGCTTAATTTTAGAATTAAACAAAAGAAATTAATAAAATAATAAACAAATTTCCTAAACGGAAACGAAATGTCAATATTTTATATTGAGTGTTAATTTGAAAAGTAACTAAAAGAATTTTGTGGACAAATAATGTATAAACAGAAAAGATAAAAATTTAATAGAGGGATGAAAGTTTAAAAAAACTAAGAAATGCTTTTGTTTTAGATATTTTCGCTTAATAGTAACGAAATTTAGTAAGATTTTAATTTTTTATATAAAATATAATTACATTCTATATGTTCATTATTTTGTCAATAGCGTTATTAATGAATATCTAGAGTTAAGGATCCTCATATACAAATGGCTATTAAAGGTCCTTAATGTTTTTCATAAAATATCTTATTTTGTGGAAAAATAGAAGTATGCAATTACAAAATTTTGTTATTTTCTATTTTTTTTTTTTTTTTTATATAAAAATTAAAAAGTTTTTATTGAAAATATGAGAGATTGCAGTCTTTTGCTAATTTGGTTATTTTATAAAAAAATAAAAGCGATCACAAAATGTTGCTATATTCTTGATTAATGCTTTATTTAATGATCTACAACCTGTCATATAAAAAACAACTTTTGATAGAAAATTTTAGCGGAAATTTTTGTTCGATATTTTCTTAATAGAGGCGACTTTTAGTATTGCGAAATATTAATGGTGAAAGATTTTTATATATATTTTTTCATTTATATCTTTATTAAAAGCTTTTCATGAAACATCGAATTTAGTTTGGAGTGATAAATATTTTCTACTAATTTTTCAATTGGAATTACAACAAATTTAATGTTTTTCATACAAAAATCTATATTTAATTTTCTCGATTGGAGCATTATTTAAGAAACTACAGACGATTTAGTTTAGTTTAGTTTAGTTTATTCATTCTTATACAGAATCCTAGCCAAAGGCCATAATCGGATCCAATAACACTACTTAATTAGACAACATTCAATTTTAATAAAATAACAATAATAATAAAAGTAAATAAATAAAGAATATAAATTAAAGTTAAAAAAATGTAAAAAAAATAATTATAATAATAATATAGGACATTTTAGCATATAATGAGATGAGCTGAATGAAGTATATGTAAATTTTATATTTAATGGTGTATATAAATAAAATCTAACAAGCAGTCTTTTTTAAGGCAAAAAAAAAAAAAAAATACTAAATTTAAAGTTAATACAAATAGAAATCAACAAGCATATGGACAAGGTATCATTTAAACAAGTTATTCAACGCATATATATCAATAATTATAGAGTTTTAAGTATTTGAAAACAATTACCAACAAAAAAATTTAAATCACTCAGTTAAATATCATTAACAACATTTAACATTTAAGTTTTTTTTTATAAAAACAATTTTTGATCCATCAATTGTGGAGGTTACTTTCATTGTTCTAAAAATTGGATTGTTATTTAAATAGTTTCTGCCGATTTTAGATTTCTTATATTAAAATCGATTTTAATAGACTTTTTTTAAATTTTGTTATGTTCCTAATTGGAGCGTTGCTGAAGGTTTGACAACTGATTTTATGTTTTACACATAGAAGCAGCTTTTTCTGAGAAAATTTTGTTATAACAGATTATCTTAATTGATATGCTATTTAAGGATCTAGTGATGATTTTAGAATTTTCATATAAATGTTGACTTTCGGTTCTACAACCGGTTTTAGTTTTTTTATATAAAAATCGATTTTTGCCAGAAAATATGAGTGATCCCAGATTTTCTTTTCTGTAACCTTTTGTCTTTTGAGAAATATAATAAAAATAAAATATTTAAATTATTCGGTGAATTTTCTAAAATATTTAATTTGCGATAACTATTTTAACATGCGCTGATAGTTCTCACTAATATAGGTACTATTTTTATTCAATTTTGAGCGCATCAATCAAAATACATAATTAATGTTTCAAATTTATCATATGTAATTATTACTAAACTACTAAATATGGTTCTTGTCAGAATAACTATATTTTTTTAAAAAAAGTTTTAAACAATTCTTTAAATTGTTTGTTTCTTCTCATATGCATATCTCTTTTATATTAGTTTTCGAATTGTTTCTATTCATTCCATTTACATACATATGTAAATGCAGTATCGAACTTAGACTTATTGGTTAAATATTTTGTTTTTTTCCTTTAAACAAATTAATACACTTTTTTGCTCTTACAAAATTCGTTAAAAATTAATAAAACTAAAAAATATTTTATTCTATTGCAACGGAAATAGTATTTTAAAAAGTTTCCATTTCCTCTCATTTTCGTACATAAAAGGGCAGGCTGATAAGAATTAACTTATCTGAAAGTGCACATAGACCAACAATATTCTTACATAAACATACATAAATATTTATAAATACATATTCCCATTAAAATACCTCTCATTTATTAAAGTTAGGAAATAGTATATGTAAAAAGTTTCCTTTCCCCCTCATTTTCGTAAATATATACTATATATGTATGTATGTATTTACATAAACTTCAAATCATTAAGGGCCATGCTCATAAGAATTAAATCTCCTAAAAATACATCTAGTAGAGCGAGAAAATTCTCCCATCTAATAATGCGCATGCCCATTAAAATATCTCTCGCTACTTAAACGTATACCAATGCAACTAACTTAAAAAAGCTTTCACTGTATTCAGCTGCACATGAACTCTCTTCAGTTGGCAGCTAATAGTTTTCTTTCACTTGTCATAGTTTGCAGTTTTAGTTCAGTTGTCACACGGTTCGGTCGGTTCGGAATAATGTCCTCTTTAAACGCGGTTTATTATTGAAATAATAAGAAATAATTAAAGAATTTTATATAAAAATGTTAATTAAGTGTTTGTGAACATTTATCTGTAAGAATTTTTTAAAAATATTAATTATAAATATACGAAAATAGTGTTTAAAGTTGTGAAAAATTAAATGGCGGATTTTAACCGTTTCGAGTTATGTCGTGTCGTGCGCTCGTTCGTTTTATTAAATAAAGAAGAAGCGGTTTAACTTTGTTAGTAGGAGAAAAGGGGAGTTGCATCAGGCGAGTATAAGCTTATGTTTAGATAAATAACAACAATGGAAAGGGAAATAAGTTATCAAGCTGTTTCAAGGAATGGAAATGGTAAATAAAGTAGGAAGGGGTATTTTTATTTTGAGTTAGTATTTTAGCTAGAGAGTAAAAGCTTTTTAGCAACCAACAACAACAGAAAGGAAAAAAGTTTGAAATATTTGAAATAGAAGAGGAAACTTGGAAAAACATTTAGTTTTGCTTTTGAAACAAATAAAAGAAACAAAGTAATAAATTTTCCAAAAAGGAAGGTGAAATATTAAAGTGTTAGTATTTTTATTTGTAAAAGTATTTAGTTTTTAGTAAAATTTTGATTTTTCATATAAAAATAGATTTTTGATGGGAAATGCTATATAAAGATTTTAGTTGAAAAATTTCTGATCAAAAATTTAGGTTTTGTTTAATTTTTGCTTAATTTACAGTCGATTAAAAGCTTTTGTATTTTCTTCTTCAGTATTTAAGTTTGTTTAAATTTAAAAAAAGAATTTAGTATAAATATATGACTTGTGGTTTGCATTATCTCATTAATGTTTTTTTAGGTGTTTTATAAAATTTTAGAATTTTTCATTAAAAATCAATTTGAGTTTTTTCTCACAGTTTTTACTTATTTTCCTAATTAAAGTGTTATTTAAGTATTTATAATCGTTTTTAGGTTTTTTGTGATTTTGTTACTTTTGTTATTTTTTTTTTATAAAAATAGATAGAGAAGATTTCTGATAGAAAATATAATTTTTGATAGTGCACTATGATCAAAAATTTTTTGCTATTTTCGTAATTGTAGCCTTATTAAAGGTTTAATAGCCGATTTTATTTTTTTCATATAAAATTCTTGATGTTTTCTCAACTAAAGCGTGATTTTAGGATTAGATGTAGTATATTTAATGATCATAAAATTTCGATATTTTTGCTCAGTTGAACAACCGATTTTAAGTTTTTTATAAAACGATTTCTGTTTTTCGTATAAAAACAGATTTTGATGAAAAATATGAGTGATCACAAATTTTTGCTATTTTCTTATTCTTATTTAAGAACAGATTTTTATTTTTTCACATAAAAAAATATTTGATAAAAATAAGAAATCACAGATTTTCGTTATTTTCTTAATTGTAGCATTATTTAAGAATATGTATACATACTTCGGTATTATTCATAAACTTTTATCAAAGGTTTATAAAACAAATTTTCATAAAAAATTTGTTCCAATACATATATTAGTATGTACCCAATTCTCCATTGTATCTACCGGTTTCTTATATAAAAATTTATTTAGATATTTTCTTAATTGAATCGTTATTTAAGGCCAATTTCAGGTTTTAATTATTAAAAAAAAATTAATTTTGTAAAAAAGTAGAAGGGATCTCAAAATTTAAATATTTTCTAAATTTGAGCTTTATTTAAGTATTTAAACTGATTTTAAGATTTTCATATAAAAAGTGGTTTTTCATGAAAAGTTTAAGCGATACAAACACTGCATACATTTGTATATATTTTTGGTATTTTATTGGGAAGGTGGGAATTTTTATTAGAAATATGATTGAACACAGATTTTCATTGTTTTCTCAATATGAGCTTTATTTAAGAATCTAAATAAATTGAAAATTTGTATATAAATATCGATTTTTGGGCGTTATTTAATAATCTACGGCCGATTTTAAGTTTTTCATATAAAAATACGTATATTTTTGTTGACAAATATGAGTTTTCGCAGATTTTCTTTGTTTTCCTAGAATTTTTTTGTTGTGAAAAATTGATTATTTACAAACAATTGTAAGTTTTTCATAAAAATCGATTGCTGGTGAAAAACTGACTCATCTCATATTTGTGTTTTTCTCTCATTAGGTGCGTTATTAAGAGTTCTAATACTAGGTTTAAAATATTTTCTGCAGAAAATTAAATAATCACATAGTTTAGGTATTTTCTTAATTGTAGCGTTAATTGAGGATCTAAAGACTAATTTATGTATTTCGCCTAAAAGTAGATTTTTTATGAAAAATATGTATAAGTGATCACAAATTTTACATATTTTCTCAATTTGATTGGTTTCTCATGTAAAAATAGATTTTTCATTACAAATTAAAGTGCTCACAGATTTTCACTATTGGAGTGTTATTAAAGGATGTTTTAGAATTTTCACATGAAAATCGATTTTATATGGATATAATTTTTGTATTTTTTTTCTCAAATGGAATTTTATTAAAAGATCTAATTCTTGATTTTTGATATAAAAATTAATTTTCCATGAAAAATATGAGGATTTATAGAATTTCATAATTTTCTCAGATGAAGTTTTATTTAAACATTTACAAGCAATTTTAAATTTTTAATAAAAAAATCCATTTTAGGTTCTTGTTATAAACATCACTTTTTAGTGGAAAAAATACCGATTATAATATGAGGTGTTTGATTAATTTTTGCTTAACTTACATAGTCTATTGTAAGTTTCGATTTACATTATTGTTTAAATATTTTGGATTTTTTTTCTCTTAAATTAAATTAATTTACCTTTATACTGTTAAAATATTTTGCTTTTAAAAAGTTCATTAAAAAATGAATATGATTAAAAAAGTATTAAAGTATATTGCAAAGGAAATAGTATTTGCAAAATATTTTAATTTCCTTTCATTTTCGTACATACGGAGTAGGCTGATAGCAAAATTAGTCTCCTGAAAATATATGTATGTATATAGACCAAGAATATTCTTCCATATACATATTTATAAATACGCACGCCCATTGAAATAACACTCATTACTTAAGTCAAAAAGTTTCCTTTTCCTCTCATTTTCCTACATACATACATATGTATGTATGAATATACACAAACTTTAAACCATTAAGGGGCAGACTCATTCGAATTAAATCTCCTGAAAATACACACAGTATACTATACTGAGTATAACAAGAAAATCCTCCCATCTAATAATGCGCATGCCCATTAAAATAGCTCTCGCTACTTAAACCAATGCAACCAAAAAGCTTTCACTGTATTTAGCTGCACATCAACTCTCTTCTGTTGGAAGTTAATAGTTTTCTTTCACTTGACATAGTTTGCAGTTTTAGTTCAGTTGTCACACGGTTCAGTCGGTTCGGAGTAGTGTCCTCTTTAAACGCGGTTTATCTTTGAAATAATAAGAAACAATAAAATAATTTTATATAAAAATGTTAATTAAGTGTTTGTGAACATTTATCTGTAAGAATTTTTTAAAAATATTAACTAGAAGTATGTGAAAATAGTGTTTAAAGTTCTGAAAAATTAAATGGCGGATTTTAACCGATTCGAGTTTTTCGTATCGTGCGCTCGTTCGTTTTAATAAATAAAGAAGAAGCGGTTTATCTATGTCAATATGAGAAAAGGGGAAATGCAACAGGCGAGTATAAGCTTATGTTTAGATAATTTACAACAACAGAAAGGAATATAAGCAATGAATCAGTTTCAAGGAAGAAAAATGTAGAAATAAGTAAGAAGGGGTATTTTTATTTTGGTTAGTAGTTTTGCTAGAGAGTAAAAGCTTATAGCAAAAAAGAAAAAAATTATAAATATTTGCAATAAAAGAGGAACTTAGAATAACTCTTTTGTTGATATTTTAGTGAAAGCTTAGTTTTAAAATAATAAACAAAAGAAATTAACAAAATATTAAATTTTATAAACGGAAACGGGAAATATTAAAGTAAAACAATGGCAATATTTTATTTTGTTTGTTAATTTTAATAGTTGCCAAAAGAATATTTATCAACAAAATATAAAAGCGATAGAAGCTTTATTTGTTAAGGTTTATAAAAAACGTTGGATCAGAGAATTTAGTAAGTTTCTGAGTTTTAATATAACAATAGATTTTTATAGAAAATATCTTTTATGTTTATTATTTTTAAATTTTTCAATTGGAATTACAACAAATTTAATGTTTTTCATACAAAAATCTATATTAATTTTTCTCGATTCGAGCATTATTTAAGAAACTACAGACGATTTAAGTTTTTTTATAAAAACAATTTTTAACCCATCAATTGTGGAGGTTGTTTTCATCACAGATTTTTATTGTTCTAAAAATTGGAACGTAATTTAAATATTTTCTACCGATTTTAGATTTCTTATATTAAAATTGATTCTTATAGAATTTTTTAAATTTTGTTATTTTCCTAATTGGAGCGTTGCTGAAGGTTCGATAACTGATTTTATGTTTTACATATAGAAGCAGCTTTTTCTGAGAAAATTTTGTTATAACAGATTATCTTAAATGATATGCTATTTAAGGATCTAATGATGATTTTAGAATTTTCATATAAATGTTGACTTTCGATTCTACAACCGGTTTTAGATTTTTTTATATAAACATCGATTTTTGCCAGAAAATAAGAGTGATCCCAGATTTTCTTTTCTGTAAATTAAATATTTAAATTATTCGGTGAATTTTCTAAAATATTTAATTTGCGATAACTATTTTAACATGCGCTGATAGTTCTCACTAATATAGGTACTATTTTTATTCAATTTTGAGCGCATCAATCAAAATACATAATTAATGTTTCAAATTTATCATATGTAATTATTACTAAACTACTAAATATGGTTCTTGTCAGAATAACTAGGTATATATTTTTTTTAAAAGTTTTAAACAATTCTTTAAATTGTTTGTTTCTTCTCATATGCATATCTCTTTTATATTAGTTTTCGAATTGTTTCTATTCATTCCATTTACATAAATGTGTAAATGCAGTATCGAACTTAGACTTATTGGTTAAATATTTTGTTTTTTTTTTTTAAACAAATTAATACACTTTTTTGCTCTTAAAAAAAATTAAAAAATAGTCTATTCTATTGCAAAGGAAATAGTATTTTAAAAAGTTTCCATTTCCTCTCATTTTCGTACATAAAGGGCAGGCTGATAAGAATTAACTTTCCTGAAAGTACACATAGACCAACAATATTCTTACATAAATATTTATAAATACATATTCCCATTAAAATAGCTCTCATTTATTAAAGTTAGGAAATAGTATATGTAAAAAGTTTATTTTTCCCCTCATTTTCGAATATACATACTATATATGTATTTACATAAACTTCATATCATTAAGGGGCATGCTCATAAGAATTAAATCTCCTAAAAATACAAATAGTAAAGCAAGAAAATTCTCCCATCTAATAATGCGCATGCCCATTAAAATACCTCTCACTACTTAAACGTATACCAATGCAACTAACTTAAAAAAGCTTTCACTGGATTTAGCTGCACATGAACTCTCTTTAGTTTGCAGTTAATAGTTTTCTTTCAATTGGCATAGTTTGCAGTTTTAGTTCAGTTGTTACACGGTTCGGTCGGTTCGGAGTAATGTCCTCTTTAAACGCGGTTTATTATTGAAATAATAAGAAATAATTATAAAAATGTTAATTAAGTGTTTGTGAACATTTATCTGTAAGAATTTTTTAAAAATATTAACTAGAAGTGTGTGAAAATAGTGTTTAAAGTTGTGAAAAATTAAATGGCGGATTTTAACCGTTTGAGTTATGTCGCGTCGTGCGCTCGTTCGTTTTAATAAGTAAAGAAGAAGCGGGTTATCTTTTGCAATAGGAGAAAAGGGGAGATCCAACATACGAGTATAAGCTTATGTTTATATAATTTACAACAACAGAAAGGAATATAAATAATGAATCATTTTCAAGGAAGGGTAATGTAGAATTAAGTAAGAATGGGAATTTTTTTATTTGGTTAGTATATTAGCTAGAGAGTAAAAGCTTTTTAGTTACCAATAACAAGGGGGAAACGTTTTTGGAAAGGAAAAGTTATAAATATTTGAAATAAAAGAGGAAATATTAGAGTAACTTAGGAAAAGTTTTATTTTTTATTAATAAAGAATTTTTTTTTTTTTTTTTAGCGAATGTAAAAACAGGAAAGAATTACATAATTTTAATTAAAGAGGAAATGTTAGAGTAAAACTAAGATATGTTTTGTTTAATTAATATTTTAACCAGAGTTTAAAGAAACCTCCAACAGGAACAAACTTATGTGAGAAATCTTTCAAACGGATGAGTAAATATTGAAGTGATAGAAATTATTTGTAAAACTTTTAAAGTGTTGGATCAGTAAAATTAGTAAGTTTTGGGGTTTTCACATAAAAATAGTTGTTTTTTGTGGTTAATAGGTGTGAACCAATTCTCCATTGGATCTGCAGGTTTCTTATATAAAAATTTATTTGAGATATTTTCTTAATTGAAACGTTATTTAAAGCCAATTTCAGGTTTTACTTATTGAAAAAAGGGGATCAAAAAATTTTGCTATTTCCTTAATTTTTACTATATTTAAGGATCTACAACTAATTTAAAAAAGTTTTGGTGATACAAACATACATACATATGTATGTATGTTCGTACATATTGTCGGTATTTTCTTAATTGAAGCGAATTTTGGTTAGAAATATGAATGATCACAGATTTTCATTGTTTTTTCAATATGAGTGTTATTTAAGGATCTTCAGCCGAGTTTCGACTTTTCGTATAAAAATCCATTTGTATTGGCAAATATGAGTAAACACAGATTCTAACAAGTTTTGTGGAAAATACACATCCGATTGTAGATTACTGATTAATTAAATTTTTTTTTAATATTTGATTTTTGATTTTTAGTAAAAATTATAAGTATTATTTAAGGAATTACTACCGATTTTAGGTTTTTTATATAAAAATAGATTTTTGTTGACAAATTTGAGTTTTTGTAGATTTTCTTTGATTTCTTAATTCCAGTGTTTTCATATAAATATCGCTAATCATAAATTTTCCTTATTCGCTTAATTGAAGTGTTATTTAGAATATATTTTTTGTTGTGAAAAAAAACTACATATTTTAAGTTTTTCATAAAAATCGATTGTTGATGGAAAACTGAGTTACAGTGTCTCTCATAATTATTCGAATTTGGGTAAACTATAAAAAGAAACCAAATTTAATAATATATTTTGTGTGCAAAATAAATAAATTAATTTGTTATATTGTCTAGATAGTCCTTATGTTTGATATCGCGCTTTTTAAAACTTGAAAAATTTGCATTGACTTAAATTAATTGTGCTTTTTTTAAAAAAAGTCCATGAAATTGCCTCACAAAAGTATACGAATTTTTCCTGTATTTCATATTTGATCATATTATACGGAATTTGTACCCTCTTTTCATGTAATATCATTAAAATGGCGATTTTTGGCCATAATTGTAAATTTTTCTTCTTTTTTCCAGAGATAAAACAAAAATTTTATATTGGGACTTAAAAGACCCCTTGGGGTATCTAAAAATAATATTTTTTGTTACAAGAATCTGTATTTAAACGTTCCAAGATAAATTATTCGGATCATTCTTCTGTCGCTAATTCAATATACTGGAACTTAAGTCCATTTTTATAATACTAGGATCAACTATTTTCGGGGAAAGTTTTCTGGTATATATTCTTTTAGATATCAGCTTTTATACATTTTAAGTTTTCAATGTGTTGTGGAAGTGTACAACTCCAAAACATGCCTCGAAGAAGCACCATTCAAAATAGTAAAATCATTATTTTTATATACCAATGACCTCCATGCTGCATGGCACGATATCATTATGATCACATCAAAAATGTTGATATGTGTTTAAATATTATTTACTATGATCAAATTAAAACCAAAATTTAGGACTTACAGTGTTATTGTAACGGGCAACATAAACGTGAAAGTTACGAGTAGTAAAAACTGAAATCTACTATATAGGATGACGTTTTGTTAAGGCATGTTTTGGGGTTGTATACCGCTATAATATATTGAAAATTTAAAATACATTAGTGCCAATATGTACATGAATATACACTAGACAACTTTGTCGGAAAATATCGTCCCTAGAGGTACGAAAAGGGACTTATGGTCCAGATAATTCAATTAGAAACTGAAAAACGATACCAAAAATACATCTTGGAACTTTTAAGTACAGATCCTTATAACAAAAAATATTATTTTTAGATACCCTATGGGTTCTATTAAATTCCAATATTAAATTTTGGTTTTATCTCTGGAAAAAGGGTGAAAACATTACAAATATAGCCAAAAATCGCCATTTTAATGATATTACATGAAAAGAGGGTACAAATCCCCCAAAATTGTGGACCAAATGAGTCAAAAATATATCCATGCGGTTGATAGTAACCCCTTAAAACAATATTAAGCATAAAACCATGCGATTCTAAAATTTGTGTATCGTATAATATGATCAAATATGAAATACAGGAAAAATTCGCATACTTTTGTGAAGTAGTTTCATGGACTTTTTTAAAAAAAGCACAACTAATTTAAGTAAATGTAAAGTTTTGAAGTTTTAAGGGGCGTGATATCAAAACTAAGGACTATCTAGACAATATAACAAATTAATTTATTTATTTTCCACACAAAATATATTATTAAATTTGGTTTCTTTTTATAGTTTACCTAAATTCGAATACTTATGAGAGACACTGTATATCATGTTTTTATTATTTTCTAATTTAGTGCATTATGAAGAGTTCCAAAAACCAGTTCTGGGTTTAACATATAAAAGTTGTTTTCCGAGAAACAATTTTGTAATCAAAAATTTCTACATTTTCTTAATTTTAGCTGTATTTAAAGATCTAGAAACAAATTTATGTTTTTCACCTAAAATAAGACTTTTGCTGAAAAATAGTAGTAATCACAATATTTTTTGATATTCATATTAAAAGATCTAAAGTTAGATTTTGATTTTTGATATACAAATTGATTTTTTATGGAAAATATGAGTATTTATTCACAAAGTTTTGTTATTTTATGAATTGCAGCATTATTTAAGCATCTTCAAGCAATTTTAGATTTTTTATAAAAAATGATAATTTGATGAAAATTTTAGAGATAACAGATTTTTATATTTTTTCTAAATTTATTTTTATTGTTTTTAAATAAAAAACGATTTTTGATTCTTTCCCAGTTAAAGCATATTTTTATATAGAAATATGTATTTATCTAGAAAACACAAGTGATCATAGATTTTTTAATTGAAACGTTATATAAGAGGATGAGCAATTGATTTTTTTACTTTTTCATATTAAATATGAGTGTTATCACAAAATATGAATCATCACAGATTTTTTAAAATTTTATAAATTATACACTATTTTATTAATTAATAGAAAATTAAATAAACTTAAGCGTGATTTAAGGGTTTACAGTAGATTTTAAGTTTTTCCGTATAAAAATCTATTTATAGTAGAAAATTTTCTGAAAACAGGTTATTGCTATTTTAACTTGAAGCGTTAATTAGGTTTTTGATATAAAAATAGATATTTGTTTAATTTACATTTTATTGCTAAGGAAATAGTATTTGCAAAAAAGTTTCCTTTTCCTCTCATTTTTATACATACATAAAATTATGGCGCAGCCTCACAATAATTAACAATCCTGAAAAGAGATTCTCTCATATAAAAACACCTCTCATTTCTTAAAGTTAAGAAAATTTTATTACTCTCATTTTCGTACATACATACATACATATGTACATAAACTTCAAATCAAAGGGGCAGACCAGTGTTGCCAACATTGGTCAAGCAAAACGCGCGCAAAAAATATTAAAAAGGGGTAAAAAAGCGTAATTTTCTAACTGAAAATGGGTAAAAAAGCACTAACGTTTTTTTTAGTCAAATATTGTTTATTTTAATAAAAATTGCACATTATTTCGCTCATTTCCTACAAGACTCCAAAATTCGTTTTTTAGAACATTGGGCAAAACAAAACAAAACATGTGTCATACTAAAGTCTTTCATCTGTGTGAGTTAGATTTTTAGTAACGTAAGAACTAAAACTAATGTTTGACGAATATTAGATAAATAAGATGAGAATTTTAAAAGTTATTTTAAAAATAGTAAAATGTCATTAAACATTCAAACTGACAGGCACACTACCAACTGGCCAACCGATGTACCCACACCCAAATTGTAAAATTGTACAAAACTTATGAAATATATTTTTTTTTGCAAAATCTATATATATTATTTTTAAGTTTTTTGAGTTCTGGAAAAATTGTTAATTTCACTGATAGTGAATAACATAACTTATTGTAAAGTATTTTGAATATTTTGTTTTTTGTTTTTGAAGAATATTTGCTTTTAAAACTTAACACAAATAAAAAAAAACTTTGGAGCACCCGTGTAAAAAAATTTAAAACAGTTTTTAAGAAAAATTTAGTCCTTAGTGTAAACTGATCGTATTCTAATAAACAACAAAAAGTGGTACAAATAGAAAGATCAAAGAATGATCCCTCAGTTTTCTTAACATTATAGAGAAAATGTTTAATATTAATTAAATAAATTACCTCCTGAAATTCACAAATATTTTAAAATATTTTAACAAGAGTGTTATATTCGGCTGTGCCGAATCTTATATACCCACCATCAAATCTTATGCCGTAAAAGGAATGCTCCTCTGTAAACATCAGGGAGATAAGGCTTAATTCAATTATGTACGTGATCTTCAAATTAACAAAATATTAATTTTTAAAAACAAAATATTTTTGTCCAATTTTTTAACCATGAACATATATCAGAGGTAGTGTCAATTATGAACTGTTTGTCGTAAAATTTGGTAGAAAGATTTCGTATAACACTTATTCGTTTCGAATTTCATTGCTGTTCTCGAATTTTTAATTCAGTCATAAGCGTAAAAGTTATTATCTAAAGGGGAACTTATATGGGGTTGGGACAATTATATATCGATACCCATAAAATTTTGTACATAGATTTTGTTTTGTTGGTCAGTTATAGACCAATCGTCAGCTTTAACAGTCAGTTGTGACTGTTAAAGCTGTTTTTCGGGGGGGCCACTTGTATGGGGGATATGCGAAATTGTGGACCCATATTGTCCATTTGCAATACCAAACAAACCTTACCTATAAGAAATATTTGTGGAAAAATTTAACTCCCTTGCTCTTTCCGTTCTAACCCTATCGTGCTTTCAACATACGGACGGACAGATGAACAGACGGATGGACATGGTTAGATCGCCTTAGAATTTAATACTTTTGTGGGTCTACGACCAATGTGTTACAAACGGAGTGACAAAATCAATATACCCCACTCATCTTTTTTGATGGTGGGTATAAAAAGCACTAAATGCACTGTCATAAAATTAGAAAGCACCACTGTAGTGCCTTTTTGAAAAAAGGCACCATGAGCAAAATTTTCCGCGTTTGGCACACCAAAAAGCACCGCAAATAGTGCTAAAAGCACTAAGTTGGCAACACTGGGGCAGACTCATTAGAATTAAATCTCTTAGAGCAAGAAAATTCTCCCATCTAATAATGCGCATGCCCATTAAAATACCTCTCGCTACTTAAACGCATACCAATGCAACCAAAAAGCTTTTACTGCATTCAGCTGCACATGAACTCTCTTTAGTTTGCAGTTAATAGTTTTCTATCACTTGTCATAGTTTGCAGTTTTAGTTCAGTTGTTACACGGTTAGGTCGGTTCGGTATAGTGTCCCCTTTAAAGGCGGTTTATTATTGAAATAATAAGAAACATCAAAAGAAATTTATATAAAAATGTTAATTAAGTGTTTGTGAACATTTATCTGTAAGAATTTTTTAAAAATATTAATTATAAATATACGAAAATAGTGTTTAAAGTTGTGAAAAATTAAATGGCGGATTTTAACCGTTTGAGTTATGTCGTGTCGTGCGCTCGTTCGTTTTAATAAATAAAGAAGAAGCGGTTTATCTTTTGCAATAGGAGAAAAGAGGAGATGCAACAGGCGAGTATAAGCTTATGTTTAGATAATTTACAACAACAGGAAAGGAATATAAGTAATGAATCAGTTTTAAGGAAGGAAAATACAGAATTAAGTAAGAAGGGGTATTTTTGTTTTGGTTTGTATTATTGCTAGAGAGTAAAAGCTTTTTAGTTACCAATAACAAGCGGAAAACGTTGTTGGAAAGTAAATGTTTTAAATATTTCAAATAAAAGAGGAAATATTAGAGTAACTTAGGAAAAGTTTTATTTTTTATTAATAAAATTTTTTTTTTAATTTTTTTAGTGAATGTAAAA
Source organism: Lucilia sericata (assembly GCF_015586225.1). Lineage (NCBI taxonomy): Eukaryota > Metazoa > Arthropoda > Insecta > Diptera > Calliphoridae > Lucilia > Lucilia sericata. The sequence goes on from NW_023994785.1 coordinate 124,180, forward strand.
ACAGGAAAGAATTACATAATTTTAATAGAAGAGGATATGTTAGAGTAAAACTAGGATAAGTTTTGTTTAATTAATATTTTAACCAGAGTTTAAAGAAACCAACAACAGGAACATACTTATGTGAGAAATCTTTCAAACGGAAGAGTAAATATTGAGGTGATAGAAGTTATTTGTAAAACTTTTAAAGTGTTGGATCAGTAAAGTTAGAAAATTTTGGGGTTTTCATATAAAAATAGTTTTTTTTGGTAAATCCAATTCTCCATTGGATTTAAGATTTTTTCTTAATTCAAACGTTATTTAAAGCCAATTTCAGGTTTTACTTATTGAAAAAGGGGATCAAATAATTTAGGTATTTCCTTAATTTTAACCTTATTTAAGGATCTACAACTAATTTAATGTTTTTAATTTAAAAAAGTTTAGGTGATACAAACATACATACATACATATGTATCTACGTACATATTGTTGCTTTTTTCTTAATTGAACCGAATTTTGGTTAGAAATATGAACGATCACAGATTTTCATTGTTTTTTTCAATATGAGTGTTATTTAAGGATCTTCAGCCGAGTTTCGACTTTTCGTATAAAAATCCATTTGTATTGGCAAATATGAGTAAACACAGATTCTAACAAGTTTTGTTGAAAATATACATCCGATTGTAAATTTCTGATTAATTTAAAGTTTTTTTTTATAGAAATTTAGATTTTTACTAAAAATTATGAGTATTATGTAAGGATCTACGTCCGATTTTAGATTTTTTTATATAAAGATAGATTTTTGTTGACAAATATGAGTTTTACAGATTTTCTTTGATTTCTCAATTTCAGTGTTTTCATATAAATATCGTTGATCACAAGTTTTCTTTACTCGCTTAATTGAAGTGTTATTTAGAATATATTTTTTGTTGTGAAAAAAAAAACTATTTTAAGTTTTTCATAAAAATCGATTGTTGATGGGAAACTAAGTCATCTCATGTTTTTCTTATTCTCTGATTTGGTACGTTATTAAGAGTTCCAAAAAATAATTCTAGGTTTAACATACATATAAAAGTTGTTTTCCGATAAACAATTTTGTAATCACAAATTTCTACATTTTCTTAATTTTGGCAGTAATTAAGGATCTAGAAGCAAATTTATGTCTTTCACCTGAAATAAGAATTTTGCTGAAGAATAGTAGTAATCACAATATTTTTTGATGTTTTTATTAAAAAATCTAAAGCTAAATTTTAGTTTTTTATATAAAAATTGATTTTTCATGGAAAATATAAGTATTTATTCACAAAGTTTTGTTATTCTATGAATTGCAGTATTATTTAAGCATCTACAAGCAATTTTAGATTTTTCATAAAAATAACTATTATTTGATGAAAATTTTAGAGATAACAGATTTTTATAGTTTTTCTAAATTTATTTTTATTGTTTTTTAATAAAAATCGATTTTTGATTCTTTGCCAATTAAAGCATATTTTCATATAGAAATATGTATTTATCTAGAAAACACAAGTGATCATAGATTTTTTAATTGAAACGTTATATAAGAGGAAGAGCAATTGATTTTTTTAATTTTTCATATTAAATATGAGGGTTATTAGAAAATATGAATTATCACAGATTTTTTTAAATTTTATAAATTTTTCACTATTTTATCAATTAATAGTTTTTGATATAAAAATAGATATTTGTTTAATTTACAGTTTATTGCTAAGGAAATAGTATTTGCAAAAAAGTTTCCTTTTCCTCTCATTTTTATTCATACATAAAATTAATGCGCAGCCTCACAATAATTAACTCTCCTGAAAAGAAATTCTCTCAAATAAAAACACCTTTCATTCTTAAAGTTAAAAAATTTTTTTTACTCTCATTTTCGTACCATACATACATATGTACATAAACTTCAAATCAAAGGGGCAGACTCACTATAATTAAATCTCTTAGAGCAAGAAAATTCTCCCATCTAATAATGCGCATGCCCATTAAAATACCTCTCGCTACTTAAACGCATACCAATGCAACCAAAAAGCTTTCACTGTATTTAGTTGCACATGAACTCTCTTTTGTTTGCAGTTAATAGTTTTCTTTCAATTGTCATAGTTTGCAGTTTTAGTTCAGTTGTCACACGGTTCGGTCGGTTCGGAGTAATGTCCTCTTTAAACGCGGTTTATTATTGAAATAATAAGAAATAATTAAAGAATTTTATATAAAAATGTTAATTAAGTGTTTGTGAACATTTATCTGTAAGAATTTTTTAAAAATATTAATTATAAATAGAACGAAAATAGTGTTTAAAGTTGTGAAAAATTAAATGGCGGATTTTAACCGTTTCGAGTTATGTCGTGTCGTGCGCTCGTTCGTTTTAATAAGTAAAGAAGAAGCGGTTTATTTTTTGCAATAGGAGAAAAGGGGAGATGCAACAGGCGAGTATAAGCTTATGTTTAGATAATTTACAACAAAAGAAAGGGAAATAAGTTATAAAACTGTTTGAAGGAATTGAAATGTTAACTTAAGTAGGAAGGAGTATTTTTATTTTGGTTAGTATTTTAGCTAACCTAACCTATAAATTTTTGAAATAGAAGAGGAAACTTGGAAAAACAGTTTGTTTTGCTTTTGAAACAAATAAAAGAAACAAAATAAATTTTCCAAAACGGAAGGTGAAATATTAAAGTGTTAGTAGTTTTATTTTTAAAAGTATTTAATTTTTAGTATATTTTTGATTTTTCATATAAAAATAGATTTTTGATGGGAAATGCTATTTAAGAATTCATTTTTGGTTGAAAAATTTCTGATCAAAAATTTAGGGGTTTGTTTAATTTTTGCTTAATTTACAGTCGATTATAAGTTTTTGTATATTTTTTTCCTACATTTTTTAAATTTGTTTAAATTTATAATTATAAAAAGGTTTTAGTATAAATATACGACGTGTGTTTTGCTTTATCTCATTAATGTTATTTTAGGTTGTTTTTTTTATGCAGTTTTTTTTTTCATTAAAAATCAGTTTGAGTTTTTTTCTCACAGTTTTTGGTTATTTTCTTAATTTATGTGCTATTAAAGTATTTATAGTCGTTTTTAGGTTTTTTTGTCGAAAATTTTCGCTATTTTCTCAATTGGAGTGCTATTTAACAAATTACAACTAATTTTATGTTTCTCAAACATAAAGAAATGATTTCTTATAGAAAATAAATATGTTGTCTTTTTTTTTTTTTTTTGTAAAAATAGATAGAGAAGGTTTTTGATATAAAATATGATTTTGGTAGTGATCACAGATTTTTGCTATTTTCATAATTCTAGTCATATTTAAGTATTAATCGCCGATTTTAGTTTTTTTATATAAAAATGTTCATGTTTTCTCAACTGAAGCGTGATTCTAGGCTTTAGATCAGTCATGGGCAAACACATACCACCATGTGTATATTTGTGTGCGTTAAGCAGCAGAGAGATGACTGCACGTTATAACAAAATGGTGGTACACTGAGAAAAGTTTTGAAATTTGTTTTCTATTGCAAATACTTTTTACGACGAGAAAAACTCATGAACTTTTGGGCATTTTAAACAAAAATGGAATAAAGGGAAAGAGTTTTTCATTTAAGAAAAGTAGTAGTATTTTTAAAAAGTAGTATTAAATAAAACTACTGAAATATCATTAAGAAAATCACGACTTTCTATTCGATTTCGAACTTTTAAGGGATATTACCGAGATATTAACTGAACTTAATTTAAAGTTCAACTAATCTATCCAAATCAATGTTTCCTTTATATTCCTTAATACGCAATAAGTCACCAATGTGTTGATCGGTTAACCTTTTAATTGCAACAACTTTACTTTTCTGTCATGTCCCCTAAGGTCATTTAAGGGTCCATGGCAAGTTTCATAATGCCTTTTCAAAAAAAATAAAGCTTTTCTACATATAATTTTATAACATACGACGCATTGTGCCTCACCGTCCATGTTTTCTATAAAAAAGAAATCATTTTCCCAATTTATATCAAACATTTTGCTAGGTGTAATAAAAGAGAAAAAATCATAAGCATAAAAAAATCCGCAACATAATCTTGCTTCTACAAAAGCTGAACAGCAACTGATTTGATTTTGATCTCTGAGATCGTAACAAAGCAACAAACAAGTGGTCATTTTAGTAAAACACAGACACACTAACGCACACAAGCTTATAGTGTAGGTGTGTCAACAAAGCGTCAGCAGAATTTCTTGGCCTATGCACGCGTGCATTAGAATTTCAGTTTTGCTCATAAATTTTCGGTATTTTCTCAGTTGAACAACCAATTTTAACTTTCTTTCTTATAAAACGATTTCAATTTGAAAATAAAAGTGATCGCAAATTTTTTAGGTTTACTATATAAAAATTGATTTTTAATGACAAATTAAAATGATTAGAAATATGACTGATCACACATTTTCATTGTTTTCTCAATATGAGCATTATTTAAAGATTTAAATAAATTTTAAATTTTTTATATAAATATCGATTTTTGGTTAAAAATATGAGCCGATTTTAAGTTTTTCATATAAAAATTTATTTTTGTTGACAAATATGAGTTTTTGCAGATTTTCTTTTTTTCTTTTCGTAGAATTTTTTTGTTTTGAAAAATTGTGATCGGTTATTTACAAACAATTGTAAGTTTTTCATAAAAATCGATTGTTGGTGAAAAACTGACTCATCTCATATTTGTGTTATTCTCTCATTAGGTGCATTATTAAGAGTTCTATTACTAGTTCTAGGTTTAACATATTTTCGATAGAAAATTAAAGAATCACAAAGTTTAGGTATTTTCTTAATTGTAGCGTTAATTGAGGATCTAAAGACTAATTTATGTATTTCACCTTGAAGTAGATTTTTTATGAAAAATATAAGTGATCACAGATTTTTGATATTTTCTCAATTTGATTGGTTTCTCATATAAAAATAGATTTTCCATTACTAATTAAAGTGCTCACAGATTTTTAATATTGGAGTGTTATTTAAGGACTTTCATGTTTTAGAATTTTCACATGAAAATCGATTTTATATGGATATAATTTTTGCAATTTTTTTCTCAAATGGAATTTTATTAAAAGATCTAATTCTTGATTTTTGATATAAAAATTATTTTCCATGAAAAATGTGAAGATTTATAAAATTTCATCATTTTCTCAGTTGAAGTCTTGTTTAAACATCTACAAGCAATTTTAAATTTTTGATAAAAAAATCGATTTTACGTTCTTGTTATAAACATAAATTTTTAGTGGAAAAAATACCGATTACAATTTGAGGTTTTTGATTAATTTTTTCTTAACTTACTTACAGTCTATTGTAAGTTTCGATTTACATTATTGTTTAAATATTTTGGATTTTTTTTGCTCTTAAATTAAATTAATTTACCCTGTTAAATATTTTGCTTATAAAAAGTTCATTAAAAATTAATAAGAATAAAAAAGTATTAAAGTATATTGCAAAGGAAATAATATTTGCAAAATTTTTTCATTTATTTTCATTATTGTTTGTCGATTGTTGTTATATTGGGTTTGTGCTGATGTTTGTAACGCACAATAATATTGATTCTATACCCACCTTAAAGTATACAAATCGGCTTAGAATTTAGAGCCGATTTAACTATGTCCGTCCGTCCATGTAAACTTTGTAATCAAACTACAGGTGACAATTTTAAAGACAATTCAATGAAATTTGGTACATGATTGAAAAGCCTATTGAAAATGGTTGAGATCTATTGAAATAGATGAGATTTAACCTAGCCCCCATACAACTGAAACTCCGAAAAGGCTTGTAAACCTTGTAATAAAACTACAGGTCGCAATATTGAAGATAATTCTATTGAAAATGGTATATAGGGTCTCATTTGACCATAGCCCCTATACAAAGCCCCCTTCAAACTTTGACTTAAATGTCTACAATTTTATTCAACAATAAATGGCTTAAGTATATCTGAGGCAAGGTACAATTCAACTTAAATGCTTTAATATGAAAACTAAATAACATTTTATTTTTGTAACAGGTGTAGTCGGCCTCGCCCGACTATAATTTCTTACTTGTTTTTCAACTGAAATTTGGAATTACAACAATTTTAGGTTTAGGAAATTACAGTCGTTTTTAGATTTTTTATAAAACAATAGATTTTTTTGTTAATCAATGGTCTCACAAATGGAGCGTTATTTAAGTATTTTCAGACGATTAGATTTCTTATATAAAAATCGATTTTTAATTGAATTTTTGAAATCATCACCTATTTCTGAGATTTTCTCAATTGGAGTGTTGATTAATGTTTTACAACTGATTCTGTGTTTTAGATATAAAAGTTTAATTTACATAAAATTTGATTTTTTATTGAAAATTTAGTTTTAAAAAATTTTCTTAATTGCAGGGTTAGTTAAGTATCTAGTGATGATTTTGTATTCTTCATATAAAAGTTGATTTTTCATGAAAATATGAATGATCAAAGATTTTCGTTATTTTCTCAATTAGAGCATAATTTAAGGTTCTGCATTCTTTGTTTTTTATTTGTATATTTTCAGATTTTTAGCATTTTTGTAATAAAAGATTATTTACTTAGAAATTGACAGTAGTTTTCAGAAGAAATATATTTTTTATTTAAAATTTAATGATCAATTGAATTGATATTATTTTAGGTTTTTAATATAAAAATCGTATTTTGCATATTAGCAGTTGATTTTATTCTCCAATTTACTAATCTTTACTAACTTCTACAAATAGGTACTATTTTCACTTAAAAACTTGCATTTTTAATATTTTTTTTTTTTAATTTTATTATTTTCATCCGTTATAACTTTTTCAATCATCCATTAAAATAAGTAATATTTTCGTATTTATTTTATATGATTATCCCATTCAATCAGTAAATATGGTTCTAGTCGAAAGAAATTATCCAATTTTTAAAAAATATTGATTTTGTTCATATCGTCAGCTGAAACGCCAAAGGCCCTAACTAACCAAAAATTCTATATCGATTATATTGCTGATTCTAATGTATTGTATCAAAAAAATGTCCACAAATGAAATTTGACTATTTTTGGTATTTTTTTTTTTTCTTAAAACAAATTAATATTCTTGCAGAATATTGCTCTCAAAAATTGCATTAAAAATTAATAAAAATCAAATATATTATTCTATTCTATTGCAAAGGAAAGAGTTTTTCAAAAAGTTTCCTCTTCCTAAGAATTAACTTTCCTGAAAATGCATATAGACCAACAATATTCTTTCATACACTTATTTATAATCAATCAATCAAAAACCTCTCATTTATTAAAGTCAGGAAATTAGTATTTACAGAAAAATCCATTTTCGTAAATACATATGAACACACTAAAGAGAGGAATAAAATATCAAATTTCCTAAACGGAATAGAAAAATTATTGTAATTTATTGCACTGATTTTAATTTTAAATAGTAGAAAACATTTTTTAAGCAATTGATGTTTTTATTTTTCATATTAATTAAGAGTGAAATTGCAAAACATTATTAATCACTAGTTTCATACAATTTTATAAATTTTTCACTATTAATAGAAATTTAAATGAATTTAAGCGTGATTTAAGGGATTACAGTCGATTCTAAGTTTTACCGTATAAAAACCTAATTATAGAAAAAAAATTGCTCATAACATGTTATTGTTATTTTAACATTAAGCGTTAATTAGGTTTTGATATAAAAATAGATATGTATTTGCTTAATTTACATTTTATTGCAAAGAAAATAGTATTTACAAAAAAGTTTCTTCTCATTTTCATCCATATGTATGTACATGAGATTAAGGGGCAGGCGCACAATAATTAACTTTCCCATATAAAAATACCTCTCATATCTTAAAGTTAAAGAAATTCTTTTGCTCTCATTTTCGTACATACATAATATCTACATTCATACATACATATTAAGTATGTATGTATTTACATAAACTTCAAATCATTAAGGGGCATGCTCATTAGAATTAAATCTCCTAAAAACACATACATATAGTATAACAAGAAAATTCTCTCATCTAATAATGCGCATGCCCATTAAAATAGCTCTCGCTACTTAAACGCATACCAATGCAACCAAAAAGCTGCACATGAACTCTCTTTAGTTGGCCCTTAATAGTTTTCTTTCACTTGCCATAGTTTGCAGTTTTAGTTCAGTTGTCACACGGTTAGGTCGGTTCGGTATAGTGTCCTCTTTAAAGGTGGTTTATTATTGAAATAATAAGAAACATCAAAAGAATTTTATATAAAAGTGTTAATTAAGTGTTTGTGAACATTTATCTATAAGAATTTTTTAAAAATATTAACTAGAAGTATATGAAAATAGTGTTTAAAGTTGTGAAAAATTAAATGGCGGATTCTAACCGTTTCAAGTTATTCGTGTCGTGTGCTCGTTCGTTTTAATAACTAAAGAAGAAGCGGTTTACTTTTGCAATAGGAGAAAAGGGGAGATGCAACAGGCGAGTATAAGCTTATGTTTAGATAAATAACAACAAAAGAAAGGGAAATAAGTTATCAAACGGTTTCAAGGAATGGAAATGGTAAATTAAGTAAGAAGGGTATTTTTTAATTGGGTTAGTAGAGAGTAAAAGCTTTTTAGTTACCAACAACAAGAGGAAAACGTTGTTGGAAAGGAAAAGTTATAAATATTTGAAATAAAAGAGGAAATGTTAGAGAAAAAGTTAGAAAAAGTTTTATTTATTATTAATAAAGAAATTTTTAAACATTTATTTTTAATTTCAAGAGCTTGCAAAAGCCTTTTGTTAAGCAACGAATGTAGAAACAGGGAAAAATTATATAATTTTAATTGAAGAAACTAAGATATGTTTTGTTTAATTAATATTTTAACCAGAGTTTAAAGAAACCTCCAACAGGAACAAACTTATGTGAGAAATCTTCCAAACGGAATAGTAAATATTGAAGTGATAGAATTTATTTGTAAAACTTTTAAAGTGTTGGATCAGCAAATGTAGTAAGTTTTGGGGTTTTCATATAAAAATATATTTTTTTATGGTTAATAGGTGTGAACCAATTCTCCATTAGATTTACAGGTTTCTTATATTAAAATTTATTTGAAATATTTTCTTAATTGAAATGTTAGATAAGGCCAATTTCAGGTTTAATTTAAAAAAGTTTAGGTGATACAAACATACATATGTACATATGTATGTTTGTACGTACATATTGTTGCCTTTTTCTTAATTGAACCGAATTTTAGTTAGAAATATGAATGATTACAGATTTTCATTGTTTTTTCAATATGAGTGTTATTTAAAGATCTTCAGTGGAGTTTCGACTTTTCGTATAAAAATCCATTTCTATTGGCAAACACAATAGAAACAAGCAAACACAATAGAACAAACACAAATTCTAACAAGTTTTGTGGAAAATATACATCCGATTGGAGATTTCTGATTAATTTTAAATTTGTTTTTCAATATTTGATTTTTAGTAAAAATTATAAGTATTATTTAAGGATTTACTACCGATTTTTTAAGTTTCTTATATAAAAATAGATTTTTGTTGACAAATTTGAGTATTTGCAGATTTTCTTTGATTTCTAAATTTCAGTGTTTCATATAAATATCGTTAATCACAAATTTTCCTTATTCGCTTAATTGAAGTGTTATTTCGAATATATTTTTTGTTGTGAAAAGTTGCGATTGTTAAGTTTTTCATAAAAGTCGATTGTTGATGGAAAACTGAGTTATCTAATGATTTTGTTATTTTCTCATTTAGTGCATTACTAAGAGTTCCTTAACCAGTTCTAGGTTTAACATATAAAAGTTGTTTTCCGATAAACAATTTTGTAATTACAAATTTCTACATTTTCTTAATTTTAGCAGTAATTAAGGATCTAGAACAAATTTATGTCTTTCACCTAAAATAAGACTTTTGCTGAAAAATAGTAGTAATCACAATATATTTTGATATTTTTATTAAAAAATCTAAAACTAAATTTTATTTTTTTATATAAAAATTGATTTTTCATGGAAAATTTGAGTATTTATTCACAAAGTTTTGTTATTTTATGAATTGCAGTATTATTTAAGCATCTACAAGTAATTTTAAATTTTTCATAAAAAAACGATTATTTGATGACAATTTTAGAGATCACAGATTTTTGTTGTTTTTCTAAAGATATTTTCATATAGAAATATGTATTTATCTAGAAAACACAAGTGATCATAAATTTTTTAATTGAAAGATTATATAAGAGAAAGAGCAATTGATTTTTTACTTTTTCATATTAAATATGAGTGTTATCACAAAATATGAATCATCACAGATTTTTTCAAATTTTACAAATTTTTCACTATTTTATCAATTAATAGAAAATTAAATAAACTTAAGCGTGATTTAAGGGTTTACAGTCGATTTTAATTTTTCCGCGTAAAAATTTATTTATAGTGGCAAATTTTCTGAAAACAGGTTATTGCTATTTTAACTTGAAGAGTTAATTATGTTTTTGATATAAAAATAGATATTTGTTTAATTTACAGTTTATTGCAAAGGAAATAGTATTTGCCAAAAATTTCCTATTCCTCTCATTTGCATACATACATAAGATTATGGCGCAGTCTCACAATAATTAATTCTCCTGAAAAGAAATTCTCTCATATAAAAACACCTCTCATTTCATAAAGTTAAGAAAATTCTTTTACTCTCATTTTCGTACCATACGTACGTAAACTTCAAATCAAAGGGGCAGACTCATTAGAATTAAATCTCTTAGAGCAAGAAAATTCTCCCATCTAATAATGCGCATGCCCATTAAAATACCTCTCGCTACTTAAACGCATACCAATGCAACTAACTTAAAAAAGCTTTCACTGTATTTAGCTGCACGTGAACTCTCTTTAGTTTTCAGTTAATAGTTTTTTTTCACTTAGCATAGTTTGCAGCTTTAGTTCAGTTGTCATACGGTTCGGTAGGTTTGGAGTAGTGTCCTCTTTAAACGCGGTTTATTATTGAAATAATAAGAAATATTAAGAGAAATTTATATAAAAATGTTAATTAAATGTTTGTGAACATTTATCTGTAAGAATTTTTTAAAAATATTAACTAGAGGTATGTATGTGAAAATAGTGTTTAAAGTTGTGAAAAATTAAATGGCGGATTTTAACCGTTTCGAGTTATGTCGTGTCGTGCGCTCGTTCGTTTTAATAAGCAAAGAAGAAGCGGTTTATCTTTTGCAATAGGAGAAAAGGGGAGTTGCATCAGGCAAGTATAAGCTTATGTTTAGATAATTTACAACAACAGAAAGGGAAATAAGTTATCAAGCGGTTTCAAGGAATGGAAATGGTAAATTAAGTAGGAAGGGGTATTTTTGTTTTGGTTAGAATTTTAGCTAAAAAGTAAAAGCAACAACAACAGAAAGGAAAAAAGTTATAAATATTTGAAATAGAAGAGGAAACTTAGAAAAACATTTAGTTTTGCTTTTGAAACAAATAAAAGAAACAAAGTAATAAATTTTTCAAAAAGGAAGGTGAAATATTAAAGTGTTAGTAGTTTTATTTGTAAAGTATTTAGTTTTTAGTAAAATTTTGATTTTTCATATAAAAATAGATTTTTGATGGGAAGTGCTATTTAAGGATTAATTTTTAGTTGAAAAGTTTCTAATCAGGTTTTTGTTTAATTTTTGCTTAATTTACAGTCGATTAAAAGTTTTTGTATTTTTTTTCTTCAGTATTTAAATTTGTTTAAATTTAAAAAAAGAATTTAGTATAAATATATGACGTGTGTTTTGCATTATCTCATTAATGTTTTTTTTAGGTGTTTTATAAAATTTTAGAATTTTTCATTAAAAATCAATTTGAGTTTTTTCTCACAGTTTTTGGTTATTTTCTTAATTAAAGTGTTATTTAAGTATTTATAGTCGTTTTTAGGTTTTTTGTGATTTTGTTATTTTTTTTTTTTTATAAAAATAGATAGAGAAGATTTCTGATAGAAAATATGATTTTTGATAGTGCACTATGATCATTATCAAAAATTTTTTGCTATTTTCGTAATTATAGCCCTATTAAAGGTTTAATAGCCGATTTTATTTTTTTCATATAAAATTCTTGATGTTTTCTCAACTAAAGCGTGATTTTAGGATTAGATTTAGTACAATTAATGATCATAACATTTCGATATTTTTGATCTGTTGAACAACCGATTTTAAGTCTTTTATAAAACGATTTCTGCTTTAAAATAAAAGTGATAGCAGATTTTTTAAGTTTACTATATAAAAATTATCACAAATTTTTATTATTTTCTTAATTGAAGCTTTATTAAAGCATTTACAATAATTTCTAGGGTTTTTCGTATAAAAACAGATTTTGATGAAAAATATGAGTGATCACAAATTTTTGCTACTTTCTTATTCTTATTTAAGAACAGACTTTTATTTTTTCACATAAAAAAATATTTAATAAAAATAAGAAATCACAGATTTTCGTTATTTTCTTAATTGTAGCATTATTTAAGAATATGTGTACATACTTAGGGTCTTATTCATAAACTTTTATCAAAGGTTTATAAAACAAATTTTCATAAAAAAATGCATATGTATATTGTATGTACCCTATTCTACATTGTATCTGCAGGTTTCTTATATAAAAATTTATTTAAGATATTTTCTTAATTGAATCGTTATTTAAGGCCAATTTCAGATTTTAATTATTAAACAAATTTAATTTTGTAAAAAAGTAGAAGGGATATCAAAATTTAGCTATTTTCTAAATTTGAGCTTTATTTAAGTATTTAAACCGATTTTAAGATTTTCATATAAAAAGTGGTTTTTGATGAAAAGTTTAAGAGATACTAACACTGCATATATTTGTACATATTTTCGCTATTTTATTGGAAAGGTGGGAATTTTTATTAGAGATATGATTGATCACTGATTTTCATTGTTTTCTCAATGTGAGCAATATTTAAAGATTTAAATAAAATTTATATTTTTTATATAAATATCGATTTTTTGGTTAAAATATGAGCGTTATTTAATAATCTTCGACCGATTTTAATATTTTCATATAAAAATATATTTTTGTTGACAAATATGAGTTTTTGCAGATTTTCTTTGTTTTCGTAGAATTTTTTTGTTGTGAAAAGTTGTGATTGATTATTTACAAACAATTGTAAGTTTTTCACAAAAATCGATTGTTGGTGAAAAACTGAGTTATCTCATGTTTTTGCTATTCTCTCATTAGTTGCGTTATTAAGAGTTCTATTACTAGTTCTAGGTTTAACATATTTTCAATAGAAAATTAAAGAATCACTTGGCTGAGGTATTTTCTTAATTGTAGCATTAATTGAGGATCTAAAGATTTTTTATGAAAAATATGTATAAGTGATCACAGATTTTTGATATTTTCTCAATTTGAGCCTCATATTGGTTTCTCATGTAAAAATCGTTTTTTCATTAACAATTAAAGTGCTCACAGATTTTAACTATTGGAGTGTTATTTAAGAATCTATATCCTGTTTTAGAATTTTCATATGAAAATCGATGATTTTATATGGATATAATTTTTGCAATTTTTTTCTCAATTAGAATTTTATTAAAAAATCTAATTCTTGATTTTTGATATAAAAATTTATTTTTCATGAAAAATATGAGGATTTATAAAATTTCATAATTTTCTCAAATGAAGTTTCATTTAAACATTTACAAGCAATTTTAAATTTTTAATAAAAAAATCGATTTTAGGTTCTTGTTATAAACATTAATTTTTAGTGGAAAAAATACCGATTATAATTTGAGGTGTTTGATTAACTTTTGCTTAACTTACTTAGTCTATTGTAAGTTTCGATTTACATTATTGTTTAAATATTTTGGATTTTTTTTCTCTTAAATTAAATTAATTTACCCTTATACTGTTAAAATATTTTGCTTTTAAAAAGTTCATGAAAAAATGAATATGAATAAAAAAGTATTAAAGTATATTGCAAAGGAAATAGTATTTGTAAAATTTTTTCATTTCCTTTCATTTTCGTACATACGGAGTAGGCTGATAGCAAAATTTGTCTCCTGAAAATATATGTATGTATGTATATAGACCAATATTTTATTTTGTTTGTTAATTTTAATAGTTGCCAAAAGAATATTTATCAACTAATACTGTAACTATAAACAGGACAGAAAAATATTTTTTAATAGAGGAGTAAATGTTAATAGAAAAACTAAGAAATGATTTTGTTTTAAATATTTTAGCTTAAACAAGTAATAAATCTCTGCAACGGAAGGCGAAATATAAAAGCGATAGAAGCTTTATTTGTTAAGGTTTATAAAAAACGTTGGATCAGAGAATTTAGTAAGTTTCTGAGTTTTAATATAACAATAGATTTTTATAGAAAATATCTTTTATGTTTATTATTTTTAAATTTTTCAATTGGAATTACAACAAATTTAATGTTTTTCATACAAAAATCTATATTAATTTTTCTCGATTCGAGCATTATTTAAGAAACTACAGACGATTTCAGTTTTTTTATAAAAACAATTTTTAGACCATCAGTTGTGGAGGTTGTTTTCATCACAGATTTTTATTGTTCTAAAAATTGGAACGTAATTTAAATATTTTCTACCGATTTTAGATTTCTTATATTAAAATTGATTCTTATAGAATTTTTTAAATTTTGTTATTTTCCTAATTGGAGCGTTGCTGAAGGTTCGATAACTGATTTTATGTTTTACATATAGAAGCAGCTTTTTCTGAGAAAATTTTGTTATAACAGATTATTTTAAATGATATGCTATTTAAGGATCTAATGATGATTTTAGAATTTTCATATAAATGTTGACTTTCGATTCTACAACCGGTTTTAGATTTTTTTATATAAAAATCGATTTTTGCCAGAAAATAAGAGTGATCCCAGATTTTCTTTTCTGTAAATTAAATATTTAAATTATTCGGTGAATTTTCTAAAATATTTAATTTGCGATAACTATTTTAACATGCGCTGATAGTTCTCACTAATATAGGTACTATTTTTATTCAATTTTGAGCGCATCAATCAAAATACATAATTAATGTTTCAAATTTATCATATGTAATTATTACTAAACTACTAAATATGGTTCTTGTCAGAATAACTAGATATATATTTTTTTTAAAAGTTTTAAACAATTCTTTAAATTGTTTGTTTCTTCTCATATGCATATCTCTTTTATATTAGTTTTCGAATTGTTTCTATTCATTCCATTTACATAAATGTGTAAATGCAGTATCGAACTTAGACTTATTGGTTAAATATTTTGTTTTTTTTTTTAAACAAATTAATACACTTTTTTGCTCTTAAAAAAAATTAAAAAATAGTCTATTCTATTGCAAAGGAAATAGTATTTTAAAAAGTTTCCATTTCCTCTCATTTTCGTACATAAAGGGCAGGCTGATAAGAATTAACTTTCCTGAAAGTACACATAGACCAACAATATTCTTACATAAATATTTATAAATACATATTCCCATTAAAATAGCTCTCATTTATTAAAGTTAGGAAATAGTATATGTAAAAAGTTTATTTTTCCCCTCATTTTCGAATATACATACTATATATGTATTTACATAAACTTCATATCATTAAGGGGCATGCTCATAAGAATTAAATCTCCTAAAAATACAAATAGTAAAGCAAGAAAATTCTCCCATCTAATAATGCGCATGCCCATTAAAATACCTCTCACTACTTAAACGTATACCAATGCAACTAACTTAAAAAAGCTTTCACTGGATTTAGCTGCACATGAACTCTCTTTAGTTTGCAGTTAATAGTTTTCTTTCAATTGGCATAGTTTGCAGTTTTAGTTCAGTTGTTACACGGTTCGGTCGGTTCGGAGTAATGTCCTCTTTAAACGCGGTTTATTATTGAAATAATAAGAAACATCATAAGAAATTTATATAAAAATGTTAATTAAGTGTTTGTGAACATTTATCTGTAACAATTCTTTAAAAATATTAACTAGAAGTATGTGAAAATAGTGTTTAAAGTTGTAAAAAATTAAGTGGCGGATTCTAACCGTTTCGAGTTATTCGTGTCGTGTGCTCGTTCGTTTTAATAAATAAAGAAGATGCGGTTTATCTTTTGCAATAGGTGAAAAGGGGAGATGCAACAGGCGAGTATAAGCTTAATTTACAACAACACGAAAGGAACATAAGTAATGAATCAGTTTTAAGGAAGGAAAATATAGAATTAACTAAGAAGGGGCATTTTTTTATTTTGTTAGTATATTAGCTAGAGAGTAAAAGCTTTTTAGCTACCAATAACAAGGGGAAAACGTTGTTGGAAAGGAAAAGTTATTAATGCTTGAAATAAAAGAGGAAATATTAGAGCAACTTAGGAAAAGTTTTATTTTTTATTAATAAAGAAAATTTTTTTAAAACTTTGTTAGCGAATGTAAAAACAGGAAAGAATTACATAATTCAAATTGAAGAGGAAATGTTGGAGTAAAACTAAGATAAGTTTTATTTAATTAATATTTTAACCAGAGTTTAAAGAAACCAACAACAGGAACATACTTCTGTGAGAAATCTTTCAAATGGAAGAGTAAATATTGAAGTGATAGAAGTTATTTGTAAAACTTTTAAAGTGTTGGATCAGTAAAGTTAATAAGTTTTGGGGTTTCATATAAAAATAGTTTTTTTTGTGGTTAATAGGTGTGAACCAATTCTCCATTGGATTTACAGGTTTATTATAATAAAATTGATTTGAGATTTTTTCTTAATTCAAACGTTATTTAAAGCCAATTTCAGATTTTACTTATTGAAAAAGGGGATCAAAAAAGGATCTACAACTAATTTAAAAAAGTACATATTGTCGGTTTTTTCTTAATTGAAGCCAATTTTAGTTAGAAATATGAATGATCGCAGATTTTCATTGTTTTTTCAATATGAGTGTTATTAAAGGATCTTCAGCCGAGTTTCGACTTTTCGTTTAAAAATCCATTTCTATTGGCAAATATGAGTAAACACAAATTCGAACAAGTTTTGTGGAATTGTAGATTTTACTGATTAATTCTAATTTTTTTTCAATATTTGTTTTTTAATTTTTAGTAAAAATTATAAATATTATTTAAGGATCTACGACCGATTTTAGGTTTTTTATATAAAAATAGATTTTTGTTGACAAATATGAGTTTTTGCAGATTTTCTTTGATTTCTTAATTCCAGTGTTTTCATATAAATATCGCTAATCACAAATTTTCCTTATTTGCTTAATTGAAGTGTTATTTCGAATATATTTTTTATTGTGAAAAGTTGTGATTGTCAAGTTTTTCATAAAAATCGATTGTTGTTATCTCATGTTTTTATTATTTTCTCATTTAGTGCATTACTAAGAGCTCCAAAAACCAGTTCTGGGTTTAACATATAAAAGTTGTTTTCCGAGAAACAATTTTGTAATCAAAAATTTGTACATTTTCTTAATTTTAGCTGTAATTAAAGAGCTAGAATCAAATTTATGTCTTTCACCTAAAATAAGATTTTTGCTGAAAAATAGTAGTAACCACAATATTTTTTGTTATTTTTATTAAAAGATCTAAAGCTAGATTTTGATTTATGATATAAAAATTGATTTTTCATGGAAAATATGAGTATTTATTCACAAAGTTTTGTTATTCTATGAATTGCAGTATTAGTTAAGCATCTACAAGCAATTTTAGATTTTTCATAAAAAAAACTATTATTTGATGAAAATTTTAGAGATAACAGATTTTTATAGTTTTTCTAAATTTATTTTTATTGTTTTTTAATAAAAAAGAATTTTTGATTCTTTGCCAATTAAAGCATATTTTCATATAGAAATATGTATTTATCTAGAAAACACAAGTGATCATAGATTTTTTAATTGAAACGTTATATAAGAGGAAGAACAATTGATTTTTTATTTGTCATATTAAATATGAGTGTTATTACAAAATATGAATCATCACAGAAATAGAAAATAAAATAATCTTAAGCGTGATTTAAGTTTTTTCGTATAAAAATTTATTTATAGAGGAAAAATTTCTGATAACAGGTTATTGATATTTTAACTTGAAGAGTTAATTAGGTTTTTGATATAAAAATAGATATTTGTTTAATTTACAGTTTATTGCTAAGGAAATAGTATTTGCAAAAAAGTTTCCTTTTCCTCTCATTTTTATACATACATAAAATTAATGCGCAGCCTCACAATAATTAACTCTCCTGAAAAGAAATTCTCTCATATAAAAACACCTCTCATTTCTTAAAGTTAAGAAAATTCTTTTACTCTCATTTTCGTACATACATACATATATATTAATATGTACATAAACTTCAAATCAAAGGGGCAGACTCATTAGAATTAAATCTCTTAGAGCAAGAAAATTCTCCCATCTAATAATGCGCATGCCCATTAAAATAGCTCTCGCTACTTAAACGCATACCAATGCAACTAACTTAAAAAAGCTTTCACTGTATTTAGCTCCACATGAACTCTCTTTAGTTGGTAGTTAATAGTTTTCTTTCACTTGGCATAGTTTGCAGTTTTAGTTCAGTTGTCACACGGTTCGGTCGGTTCGGAGTAATGTCCTCTTTAAACGCGGTTTATTATTGAAATAATAAGAAATATTAAAATAATTTTATATAAAAATGTTAATTAAGTGTTTGTGAACATTTATCTGTAAGAATTTTCTAAAAATAATAATTATAAATGTACGAAAATAATGTTTAAAGTTGTAAAAAATTAAATGGCGGATTTTAACCGTTTCAAGTTATTCGTGTCGTGCGCTCGTTCGTTTTAATAAATAAAGAAGGAGCGGTTTATCTTTGTCAAGAGAAAAGAGGAGATGCAACGGGCGAGTATAAGCTTATGTTTAGATAATTTACAACAAAAGAAAGGGAAATAAGTTATCAAACGATTGCAAGGAATGGAAATGGTAAATTGAGTAAGAAGGGGTATTTTTTAATTGGGTTAGTAGAGAGTAAAATCTTTTTAGTTACCAACAACATGGGGAAAACGTTGTTGGAAAGGAAAAGTCATTAATGTTTGAAATAAAAGAGGAAATATTAGAGTAACTTAGGAAAAGTTTTATTTTTTATTAATAAAGATTTTTTTTAAATTTTTTTTTAGCGAATGTAAAAACAGGAAAGAATTACATAATTTTAATATAAAAGGATATGTTTGATTAGAGTAAAACTAAGATAAGTTTTGTTTAATTAATATTTTAACCCGAGTTTAAAGAAACCACCAACAGGAACATACTTATGTGAGAAATCTTTCAAACGGAAGAGTTAATATTATAGTGATAGAAGTTATTTGTAAAACTTTTAAAGTGTTGGATCAGTAAAGTTAGAAAATTTTGGGGTTTTCATATAAAAATAGTATTTTTTTGGTAAATCCAATTCTCCATTGGATTTCAGATTTTTTCTTAATTCAAACTTATTTAAAGCCAATTTCAGGTTTTACTTATTGAAAAAGGGGATCAAAAAATTTAGGTATTTCCTTAATTTTAACCTTATTTAAGGATCTACAACTAATTTAAGGTTTTTAATTTAAAAAAGTTAAACATACATACATATGTATGTATGTACGTACATATTGTCGGTATTATCTTAACTGAAGCGAATTTTGGTTAGAAATATGAATGATCACAGATTTTCATTGTTTTTTCAATATGAGTGTTATTTAAGGATCTTCAGCCGAGTTTTGACCTTTCGTATAAAAATCCATTTGTATTGGCAAATATGAGTAAATACAGATTCTAACAATTTTTGTTGAAAATATACATCCAATTGTAGATTTCTGATTAATTTTATTTTTTTTTTTGTTAATATTTGATTTTTAGTAAAAATTATGAGTATTATTTAAGGATCTACGACAGATTTTAGGTTTTTTATATAAAGATAGATTTTTGTTGACAAATTTGACTTTTTGCAGATTTTCTTTGATTTCTTAATTCCAGTGTTTTCATATAAATATCGTTAATCACAAATTTTCCTTATTCGCTTAATTGAAGTGTTATTTATAATATATTTTTTGTTGCGAAAAAAATTATTTTAAGTTTTTTATAAAAATCGATTGTTAATGGAAAACAGAGTCATCTCATGTTTTTATTATTCTCTCATTTAGTTATTACAAAATATGAATTATCATAGATTTTTTAAAATTTTATAAATTTTACACTATTTTATTAATTAATAGAAAATTAAATAAACTTAAGCGTGATTTAAGGATTTACAGTAGATTTGAAGTTTTTCCGTATAAAAATCTATTTATAGTGGAAAATTTTCTGATAACAGGTTATTGCTATTTTAACTTGAAGCGTTAATTAGGTTTTTGATATAAAAGTAGATATTTGTTTAATTTACATTTTATTGCTAAGGAAATAGTATTTGCAAAAAAGTTTCCTTTTCCTCTCATTTTTATACATACATAAAATTATGGCGCAGCCTCACAATAATTAATTCTCCTGAAAAGAAATTCTCTCATATAAAAACACCTCTCATTTCTTAAAGTTAAGAAAAATTTTTTACTCTCATTTTCGTACCATACATACATATGTACATGAACTTCAAATCAAAGGGGCAGACTCATTAGAATTAAATCTCTTAGAGCAAGAAAATTCTCCCATCTAATAATGCGCATGCCCATTAAAATAGCTCTCGCTACTTAAACGCATACCAATGCAACCAAAAAGCTTTAACTGTATTTAGCTGCACGTGAACTCTCTTTAGTTTTCAGTTAATAGTTTTTTTTTTCACTTGGCATAGTTTGCAGTTTTAGTTCAGTTGTCACACGGTTCGTCGGTTCGGAGTAGTGTCCTCTTTAAACGCGGTTTATTATTGAAATAATAAGAAATATTAAAAGAAATTTATATAAAAATGTTAATTAAATGTTTGTGAACATTTATCTGTAAGAATTTTTTAAAAATATTAACTAGAAGTATGTGAAAATAGTGTTTAAAGTTGTGAAAAATTAAATGGCGGATTTTAACCGTTTGAGTTATGTCGTGTCGTGCGCTCGTTCGTTTTAATAAGTAAAGAAGAAGCGGTTTATCTTTTGCAATAGGAGAAAAGGGAAGATGCAACAGGCGAGTATAAGCTTATGTTTAGATAATTTACAACAACAGAAAGGGAAATAAGTTATCAAGCGGTTTCAAGGAATGGAAATTGTAAATGAAGTAGGAAGGGGTATTTTTATTTTGGTTAGTATTTTAGCTAGAGAGTAAAAGCTTTTTAGCAATTAACAACAGCAGAAAGGAAAAAAGTTATAAATATTTGAAATAGAAGAGGACACTTAGAAAAACATTTAGTTTTGCTTTTGAAACAAATAAAAGAAACAAAGTAATAAATTTTCCAAAACGTAAGGTGAAATATTAAAATGTTTGTAGTTTTATTTGTAAAAGTATTTAGTTTATAGTAAATTTTTGATTTTTCATATAAAAATAGGTTTTTGATGGGAAATGCTATTTAGAATTCATATTTAGTTGAAAAATTTCTGATTAAAAATTTAGGGTTTTGTTTAATTTTTGCTTAATTTACAGTCGATTTTAAGTTTTTGTATATTTTTTCCTACATTTTTTAAATTTGTTTAAATTTATATAATTATAAAAAGGTTTTAATATATATATTTGGCGTGTGGTTTGCTTTATCTCATTAATGTTATTTTAAGTTGTTTTTTATAAAATTTTTTAATTTTTCATTAAAAATCTGTTTGAGTTTTTTCTCACAGTTTTTGGTTATTTTCTTAATTAAAGTGTTATTTAAGTATTTATAGCCTCTTTTAGGTTTTTTGTCGAAAATTTTCGCTATTTTCTCAATTGGAGTGCTATTTAACAATTTACATCTAATTTTATGTTTCTCAAACATAAAGAAATGATGTCTTATAAATATTTATTATTTTTTTTTTTTTTTTTTGTAAAAATAGATAGAGAAGATTTTTGATATAAAATATGATTTTGGTAGTGATCACAGATTTTTGCTATTTTCATAATTCTAGACATATTTAAGTATTAATCGCCGATTTTAGTTTTTTTATAAAAAATAGATTTTTGCTGTTTTCTCAACTGAAGCGTGATTCTAGACTATAGATGGAGAATATAATGATCATAAATTTTCGGTATTTTCTCAGTTGAACAACCAATTTTAACTTTCTTTCTTATAAAACGATTTCAATTTGAAAATAAAAGTGATCGCAAATTTTTTAGGTTTACTATATAAAAATTGATTTTTAATAACAAATTAAAATGATTAGAAATATGACTGATCACAGATTTTCATTGTTTTCTCAATATGGGCATTATTTAAAGATTTAAATAAATTTTAAATTTTTTATATAAATATCGATTTTTGTTAAAAATATGAGCCGATTTTAAGTTTTTCATATAAAAATTTAGTTTTGTTGACAAATATGAGTTTTTTGCAGATTTACTTTGTTTTCGTAGAATTTTTTTGTTGTGAAAAATTGTGATGGGTTATTTACAAAATATTGTAAGTTTTTCATAAAAATCGACTGTTGGTGAAAAATTTAGTTATCTCATATTTGTGTTATTCTCTCATTAGGTGCGTTATTAAGAGTTCTATTACTAGTTCTAAGTTTAACATATTTTCGATAGAAAATAGTTTAGATATTTTCTTAATTGTAACGTTAATTGAGGATCCAAAGACTAATTTATGTATTTCGTCTAAAAGTAGATTTTTTATGAAAAATATGTATAAGTGATCACCGATTTTTGATATTTTCTCACTTTGAGTCTTATATTGGTTTCTGATGTAAAAATCGATTTTTCATTACAAATTAAAGTGCTAATTAAAGTGTTAAAATCTGTAACTATTGGAGTATTATTTAAGGATCTATATCCTGTTTTAGAATTTTCATATGAAAATCGATGATTTTATATGAATATAATTTTTGCAATTTTTTTCTCAATTAGAATTTTATTAAAAAATCTAATTCTAGATTTTTGATATAAAAATTAATTTTTCATGGAAAATATAAGTATTCATAAAATTTCGTCATTTTCTCAGATGAAATTTTATTTAAACATTTACAAGCAATTTTAAATTTTTAATAAAAAATCGATTTTAGGTTCTTGTTATAAACATCAGTTTTTAGTGGAAAAAAATACCGATTACAATTTTAAGTTTTTGATTAATTTTTGCTTAACTTACTTATAGTCTATTGTAAGTTTCGATTTACATTATTGTTTAAATATTTTGGATTTTTTTTCTTAAATTAAATTAGTTTACACTTATACTGTTAAAATATTTAGCTTATAAAAAGTTCATTAAAAAATGAATATGAATAAAAAAGTATTAAATTATATTGCAAAGGAAATAGTATTTGCAAAATTTTTTCATTTCCTTTCATTTTCGTACATACGGAGTAGGTCTCCTAAAAATATATGTATGTATATATGTATATAGACCAAGAATATTCTTCCATATTCATATTTATAAATAAGCACGCCCATTAAAATAATACTCATTACTTAAGTTAAAAAGTTTCCTTTTCCTCTCATTTTCGTACATACATATGTACATATGTATGAATGTACACAAACTTTAAATCATTAAGGGGCAGACTCATTAGAATTAACTCTCCTAAAAATACACACAGTATACGATACTGAGTATAGCAAGAAAATTCTCCCATCTAATAATGCGCATGCCCATTAAAATATCTCTCGCTACTTAAACGCATACCAATGCAACTAACTTAAAAAAGCTTTCACTGTATTTAGCTGCACATAACTCTCTCTTTAGATAGAAGTTAATAGTTTTCTTTCACATGTCATAGTTTGCAGTTTTAGTTCAGTTGTCACACGGTTTGGTCGGTTCGGTATAGTGTCCTCTTTAAAGGCGGTTTATTATTGAAATAATAAAAAACATCAAAAGAAATTTATATAAAAATGTTTATTAAGTGTTTGTGAACATTTATCTGTAAGAATTTTTTAAAAATATTAACTAGAAGTATGTGAAAATAGTGTTTAAAGTTGTGAAAAATTAAATGGCGGATTCTAACCGTTTCGAGTTATTCGTGTCGTGTGCTCGTTCGTTTTTAAATAAAGAAGAAGCGGTTTATCTTAGTCAATAGGAGAAAAGGGGAGATGCAACAGGCGAGTATAAGCTTATGTTTAGATAATTTACAACAACAGAAAGGAATATGAGCAATGAATCAGTTTTAAGAAAGGGTAATGTAGAATTAAGTAATAAGGGGTATTTGTGTTTTGGTTTGTATTATTGTTAGAGTGAAAAAGCTTTTTAGTTACCAACAACATGGGAAAAACGTTGTTGCAAAGGAAAAGTTGTAAATATTTCAAATAAAAGAGGAAATGTTAGAGAAAAAGTTTTATTTTTTATTAATAAAGGAATTTAAAATTTTTTTTTTTATTTCAAAGGCTTGCAAAAGCATTTTTGAAGCAATGAGTGTAGAAACAGGAAAAGCTTACATAATTTTAATTGAAGAGGAAATGTTAGAGTAAAACTAAGATATGTTTTGTTTAATTAAGATTTTAACCAGAGTTTTAAGAAACCAACAACAGGAACAAACTTTTGTGAGAAATCTTTCAAACGAAAGAGTAAATATTGAAGTGATAGAAGTTATTTGTAAGTGTTGGATCAGGAAATTTTGTAAGTTTTCGGGTTTTCATAAAAAATAGGTATGAAACAATTCTCCATTGGATCTACAGGTTTCTTGTATAAAAATTTATTTGAGATATTTTCTTAATTGAAACGTTAGCTAAGGCCAATTTCAGGTTTTACTTATTGAGGGGGATCAAAATTTTAGCTATTTCCTTAAATTTTACCTTATTTAAAGATCTACAACTAATTTAAAAAAGTTTGGGTGATACAAACATATGATACATGTATGTATGTGCGTACATATTGTCGGTTTTTTCCTAATTGAAGCGAATGTTGGTTAGAAATATGAATGATCACAGATTTTCATTGTTTTTTCAATATGAGTGTTATTTAAGGATCTTAAGCACAGTTTCGACTTTTTGTATAAAAATCTATTTCAATTGGCAAATATGAGTAAACACAAGTTTTGTGGAAAATACACATCCGATTGTAGATTACTGATTAATTCAAAAATTTTTTTTAATATTTGATTTTTAGTGAAAATTATAAGTATTATTTAAGGATCTACGACCGATTTTAGGTTTTTTATATAAAAATAGATTTTTGTTGACAAATATGAGTTTTTGCAGATTTTCTCTGATTTCTCAATTTCAGTGTTTCATATAAATATCATTGATCACAAATTTTCCTTATTTGCTTAATTGAAGTGTTATTTCGAATATATTTTTGTTGTGAAAAGTTGTGATTGTCAAGTTTTTCATAAAAATCGATTGTTGTTATCTCATGTTTTTATTATTTTCTCATTTAGTTCTGGGTTTAACATATAAAAGTTGTTTTCCTAGAAACAATTTTGTAATCAAAAATTTGTACATTTTCTTAATTTTAGCTGTAATTATTATTTATGTCTTTCACCTAAAATAAGGTTTTTGATGAAAAATGGTAGTAACCACAATATTTTTTGATATTTTTATGAAAAGATCTAAAGCTAAATTTTGGTTTTTGATATAAAAATTGATTTTTCATGGAAAATGTGAGTATATGTTATTTAATGAATTGCAGTATTATTTAAGTATCTACAAGTAATTTTAGATTTTTTATAAAAAAACGATTATTTGATGAAAATTTTAGAGATAACAGATTTTTATAGTTTTTCTAAATTTATTTTTATTGTTTTTAAATAAAAAAAGATTTTTGATTCTTTCCCAATTAATGCATGTTTTCATATAGAAATATATATTTATCTAGAAAACACAAGTGATCATAGATTTTTTAATTGAAACGTTATATAAGAGGAAGAACAATTGATTTTTTATTTGTCATATTAAATATGAGTGTTATCACAAAATATGAATCATCACAGATTTTTTAAAATTTTATAAATTTTACACTATTTTATTAATTAATAGAAAAAAAATGATTTAAGGTTTTACAGTATATTTTAAGTTTTTCCGTATAAAAATCTATTTATAGTGGAAAATTTTCTGATAACAGGTTATTGCTATTTTAACTTGAAGCGTTAATTAGGGTTTTGATATAAAAATAGATATTTGTTTCATTTACAGTATATTGCTAAGGAAATAGTATTTGCAAAAAAGTTTCCTTTTCCTCTCATTTTTATACATACATAAAATTATGGCGCAGCCTCACAATAATTAACTCTCCTGAAAAGAAATTCTCTCATATAAAAACACCTCTCATTCTTAAAGTTAAGGAAATTCTTTGGCTCTCATTTTTGTAAATACATACATGTATACATAAAATTCAAATCAAAGGGGCAGACATATTTAGATTCTAAATGAGAAAATTCTCCCAACTAATAATACGCATGCCCATTAAAATACCTCTCGCTACTTAAACGCATACCAATGCAACTAACTTAAAAAAGCTTTCACTGTATTAAGCTTCACATGAACTCTCTTTAGTTTGCAGTTAATAGCTTTCTTTTACTTGACATAGTTTGCAGTTTTAGTTCAGTTGTCACACGGTTCGGTCGATTCGGAGTAGTGTCCTCTTTAAACGCGTTTTAATATTGAAATAATAAGAAATAAAAAAAGAATTTTATATAAAAATGTTAATTAAGTGTTTGTAAACATTTATCTGTAAGAATTTTTTAATAATATTAATTATAAATGTGCGAAAATA
The DNA here is from genome assembly GCF_015586225.1 of Lucilia sericata. Taxonomy (NCBI): domain Eukaryota; kingdom Metazoa; phylum Arthropoda; class Insecta; order Diptera; family Calliphoridae; genus Lucilia; species Lucilia sericata. Next base: position 150,844 of record NW_023994785.1, read on the forward strand.
GTGTTTAAAGTTGTGAAAAATTAAATGGCGGATTTTAACCGTTTCGAGTTATGTCGTGTCGTGCGCTCGTTCGTTTTAATAAGTAAAGAAGAAGCGGTTTATCTTTTGCAATAGGAGAAAAGGGGTGATGCAACAGGCGAGTATAAGCTTATGTTTAGATAATTTACAACAAAAGAAAGGGAAATAAGTTATCAAGCGGTTTCAAGGAATGGAAATGGTAAATTAATTAGGAAGGGGTATTTTTATTTTGGTTAGTATTTTAGCTAGAGAGTAAAAGCTTTTTAGCAACCAACAACAACAGAAAGGAAAAAGTTTGAAATATTTGAAATAGAAGAGGAAACTTAGAAAAATATTTGGTTTTGCATTTTGAAACAAATAAAAGAAACAAAGTAATAAAATTTCCAAAAAGGAAGGTGAAATATTAAAGTGTTGGTTAGTAGTTTTATTTGTATTTAGTTTTTAGTAAATTTTTGATTTTTCATATTAAAATAGATTTTTGATGGCAAATGCTATTTAAGAATTATTTTTAGTTGAAAAATTTCTGATCAAAAATTTAGGTTTTTGTTTAATTTTTGCTTAATTTACAGTCGATTTTAAGTTTTTGTGTATTGTTTTTCTTCAGTTTTTAAATTTGTTTAAATTTTAAATTATAAAAAAGTTTTAGTATAAATATATGACGTGTGGTTTTGCTTTATCTCATTAATGTTATTTTAGGTTGTTTGTTATAAAATTTTAGAATTTTTCTTTAAAAATCAGTTTGAGTTTTTTCTCACAGTTTTTGGTTATTTTCTTAATTTATGTGTTATTTAAGTATTTATAGTCGCTTTTGGTGTTTTGTTGAAGATTTTCGCTATTTTCTCAATTGGAGTGCTATTTAACAAATTACAACTAATTTTATGTTTCTTATACATAGAGAAATGATTTCTTATAGAAAATAAATATTTATTATTTTTTTAAATAGATAGTGAAGATTTTTGATAGAAAATATGATGTTTAATAGCGATCGCAAATGTTTGCTATTTTCGTAATTGTAGCCTTATTTAAGTATTAATAGTAGATTTTAGTTTTTTCATAAAAAATAGATTTTTGCTGTTTTCTCAACTGAAGCGTGATTTTAAGCTATAGATGGAGAATATAATGATCATAAATTTTCGAAATTTTCTCAGTAGAACAACCAATTTTAGCTCTCTTTCTTTCTTATAAAACGACTTTAATTTGAAAATAAAAGTGCTCGCAGATTTTTTAGGTTTACTATATAAAAATTAATTTTTTATCGAATATTAAAATGTTCACAAATTTTTGTCATTTTCTTAAAAGAAGCTTTATTAAAGAATCTACAGTAGGTTTTAGATTTTTCATATATAAATAGATTTTTAATGAAATAGTTGTTATATGAGTGATCATAAATTTTTGCTATTTTCTTAATCTTATTTAATAATCTAACATCGACTTTTATTTTTTCACATAAAAATAATTTCTGATAATATATTAAGTCATCATAGGTTTTCGTTATTTTCCTAATCGTATCATAATTTAAGGATATATGTACATTAGGGTGGCCCCGTTTGTATGGAGGAAAAAAATGGTGTCGATGTTCCCAACTAAAATTAATAGTTTAATAGATTATAAGATAGCGTTTCTCAAAATTTTGTCCTGGTGTCAATATTTGGCGACCTGAATCAAAGGATAAAAAGGTCCTTTTTTGATGTTTTTATGATTTTTTTCATATTTCTTCCAAAGAAAATATATAAAATTTTCATATCATAAAGTAGGTCCTTGAGGGACGCTTTCAATGGCATTTTTGTAACAGTAAAAGTAATAGAAATTTTCTAATTTTTCATAAAATTTTCAGATTTTTTATATTTTAACAGAGATGAATATAATATGATTTGTTGAAATTAATACACAATAATTCTCAATAAAATCTAACGAAACGGTTTTTTCCGTTTTTCAAAATTCAATCTATATCAAATTTTATTTAAATTTATAAGCAACTTTTATTTTGGGGCGACCATAATGTACATATATATAAACCAACTGCGCACACATACTCATAATAAATTGTTCTCATTTATTTCTCCTCCTTTGATTTGCGCAAATTTAAGTAGTGAGTGTTGTATTTAGGGGAAAAATCAATAAAAAATTAAATGCCGTATTTTAACCGGTTGCTGTGTGCGGCCGTTAGTTAAATAGCGAAAGATGAACCGGCTTTTAAGTGGGGAAAAATAACAAGTTGCATTTGTGTTTGTATGTTTGTACTTAATATAAGGAAAAATGTTAAAGTTTATGTTTGTTGGATGTAAGAGAACATGAAATGAAGATACATACATAGATGTGTTTAGAGAAAGCTTAATTATGGAAAACTTTTCGAAAGTATACTGTTAAGTGCAAGCTTTTAACGTAAGAGGGCGCTCTTGCAGAAAAAGTTTATTATAAAGTAAGTGGTTGAAGTTAATAAAATATTTTAACGGAAGAGGAAATGTTTGCCTTTAGTTAAGTTTTTATTATTAAAAGATTCAGCAGAAAATTTAATATTTTAGGGTTGTTTTATCAAATTTTTTTTGTAATAAATTAAGGATTTAAAAAAAAAAAAATAAAAATTTTATTTAATTATTTATTTGTTTATTTTTATAATTTTATTGTTCAATTAGTAAAGTAATTCATTTTTTTTTTTTTATTTCAGTGTTCTTAAATAAAAAAATATAGTTCAATTGAAGAAAATAATAATAAATAATAATAAAATAATCATAATAAATTATAATAATAATAATAATAATATACTAATATAATAATAATAATAATCTAATAATAATACTAATCCTAATCCTCCTATATATATAATAATCCTACTCATATATAATAATCATCCTCCTAATAAATACTATAAACTAATATCCTACTACTCCTCACTAATAATACATCCTCTCCTCCTAATACTCCTCCTCCTCATAATAATAAAATATATGTTTTTGTTAATTATAATTTAAATATAAATTTTTGCAACAAAGCTCCAGCCATAAATGTTTTAAGTTTCTTCACAAAATTTATCAATATTAGCTTTAAATTTGTTTTATTTGAAATTTCTTTCGGTTTAAATATTTTTATATAAATTCATTTTTGGAAACTTGAAAATGTTGAAAGGAAATTCGATTTACTATTTTAAACAAGGGCGATTTCTTAAGTTTTCAAGAGATTCCTTAAAATGATAATAAATAATTTTAATAAAAATAATAATAATAAATAAATTAAACTTAAAGCATTTTTGGCTTAAGCTTTAAATTTAAAAAAATTAAAAAATCAACTATTTTGGCCTCTTTTTCCTTTTTATAAAATTATTTTAAAATATAAATTTTTTTCTTAAATAACAATTAACTAAAATATTAAAAAATATTTCTTAAATTTAAAAAAATCTTTAGTATATTCCTTTCAAATCATTATAAATTTTTAATTCAAATTTAACTAAATTTTAAATCATAATTGACTTAAGTTTTTATTTAATAATTATTTTTAAAAATGCTAATTTAAATTTATTTAATTTCTTTAAGACTTTTCAAAATATTTATTCTTGATCAATCTCTTTAATTTTCATTAAGCATATTGTTTATAATAATTTTCTAAAGTTTTATGGAACAAATTTAGTTTTATAAACCTTTAATGAATTATTATGAAAAATACCCTTTAAATTTCTTTTAGTCTTTTGAAAACTTATTGAAAATTCGATTTACTATTTTAAACAAAGACGATTTCTGAAGTTTTCATGAGACTCTTTTTTCAAAGAAAAACTTAAGTCAATTAAATGTTTTGAACTTTATATTTTAATTTTAAAAACTTCCAACAAAATTATAAAAAAAAATTCTTTGATTATAGTTGTCAGAAGCTGAGAAACTTTTTCTATAGAACTGAGCAACTCTTTCTATAGAAAAAGTTGTTCAGAATCTAAACAACTTTTTCTATAGAAAAGTTGTCGGAATTTGAACAATTTTTTATATAGAAAAGTTGTCAAAATTTGAACAACTTTTTCTATAGAAAAGTTGTCAGAATCTGAACAACTTTTTCTATAGAAAAGTTGTCAGAATTTGAACAACTTTTTCTATAGAAAAGTTGTCAGAATTTGAACAACTTTTTCTATAGAAAAGTTGTCAGAATTTGAACAACTTTTTCTATAGAAAAGTTGTCAGAATTTGAACAACTTTTTCTATAGAAAAGTTGTCAGAATTTGAACAACTTTTTCTATAGAAAAGTTGTCAGAATTTGAACAACTTTTTCTATAGAAAAGTTGTCAGAATCTGAACAACTTTTTCTATAGAAAAGTTGTCAGAATCTGAACAACTTTTTCTATAGAAAAGTTGTCAGAATCTGAACAACTTTTTCTATAGAAAAGTTGTCAGAATCTGAACAACTTTTTCTATAGAAAAGTTGTCAGAATCTGAACAACTTTTTCTATAGAAAAGTTGTCAGAATCTGAACAACTTTTTCTATAGAAAAGTTGTCAGAATCTGAACAACTTTTTTTGTCAGAATCTGAACAACTTTTTCTATAGAAAAGTTGTCAGAATCTGAACAACTTTTTCTATAGAAAAGTTGTCAGAATCTGAACAACTTTTTCTATAGAAAAGTTGTCAGAATCTGAACAACTTTTTCTATAGAAAAGTTGTCAGAATCTGAACAACTTTTTCTATAGAAAAGTTGTCAGAATCTGAACAACTTTTTCTATAGAAAAGTTGTCAGAATCTGAACAACTTTTTCTATAGAAAAGTTGTCAGAATCTGAACAACTTTTTTTTATAGAAAAGATGTCATCTGCACAACTTTTTTTATAGAAAAGTTCTCAGAATCTGAACAACTTTTTCTATAGAAAAGTTGTGAGAATTTGAACAACTTTTTCTATAGAAAAGTTGTCAGAATTTAAACAACTTTTTCCATAACAATAAATAATAAAAAATAAAAAATAAATAATAAATAATGAATAATAAATAATAAATAATAAAAAATAAAAAATAAAAAATAAATAATAAATAATAAATAATAAATAATGAATAATAAATAATAAATAATAAATAATAAATAATAAATAATAAATAATAAATAATAAATAGTAAATAATAAATAATAAATAATAAATAAATAATAAAAAATAATTAATAAATAATAAATAAATATATAATAAAAAGTTCTTCATGAAAGTAATATAATTTGTGTAAATTTGTATTAATAAAAAAGTTCCACAAATAATCTCCTGTTTTGAGATTTAAATCAGTTTTATAATAAAATATCAAGTGTTTTTTCTTAATTATTATAATAAAAAAATAAATGTATAATTTATTAAAAATAAAAATAAAAAAAATAAATAAAAATGGCCTGTTATCATAAAAAATCTCTTTTTATGAGATTAGTGTTTAAATAAAATATAAAAAGTGTTAAAATTAAATAAAATTAGTGTGATAAAATAATAAAATCGTTTTATAATAATATAATAAAGTGTGAATAAAAAATAAATATATATAAAAAATAATGTGCAATAAATAAATAAATATTGGCTACTCAATCGGGTTTACAAATCTGTTAAGGAACTTACTCACTAACACTTTATTCGCAAACTATAAAGCGATAAAGATTCATGACTTTATATTGTAACTTTAATAATATTAATTTTGAAATATACGTAACGGTAACGGTATTTTAATAGCGCTAATCGAATATATGTACCTTGAGGATACGGTTCGGTGTAACGAATAAATTCGGTCGTATATATAAAATTTCGATATCACGGTAATCGCTAAGCCCTGTGGATACGGTTCGATTTACAACGGTATTTAGTGTTAACGGTAATTTCGATCAGAATGGTATTTGAGTAGCAGACATTACTAATAAATTAATTAAATTAATAAATAGTGTAATTACAAAAATAACAAAAATTTTTAAAATAGAAGAAATCCAAGTATCTCTTACTGTGATAAAATTTAAAAAAAAATATGTTCCAGCCTAATTTGCCAAGTATAGTTTATGGCAGAAATCAAATCTACGATATCAGACTAATTCAACTATCACATTGCCAACTAGACTATCAGCCACTAAGTAGATACGAAAATATTTCCCGCAAGTTTCACCAATTTAATAAATTCAAAAAAAGGTATGTTCCATTTATTAAATTTGATTTATATTATATTCTTGGAAATAATTTGTTTTTAATATTGAATTTTACGAAATTGAGATGACATTGAGAAAATGTAGTTTTAAGAAGGCGCCACATTTTTGTCCATTTTCTACACAAAAATTCGTCAAAATCCGAGCAATTTTTTCTATAGATGTGAGAATCTGAATAACTTTTTCAATAGAAAAGTTGCCAGAATTTGTGCAACTTTTACTATAGAAAAGTTGTCCGAATCTGAGCAACTTTTTCTATGGAAAAGTTGTCAGAATCTGAGGAACTTTTTCTATAGATAAGTTGTCAGAATCTGAGCAACTTTTTCTATAGAAAAGTTGTCAGAATCTAAGCAACTTTTTTTATAGAAAAGTTGTCAGAATCTGAGCAACTTTTTCTATAGAAAAGTTGTCAGAATCTGAGGAACTTTTTCTATAGAAAAGTTGTCAGAATCTGAGGAACTTTTTCTATAGAAAAGTTGTCAGAATCTGAGGAACTTTTTCTATAGAAAAGTTGTCAGAATCTGAGCAACTTTTTCTATAGAAAAGTTGTCAGAATCTGAGGAACTTTTTCTATAGAAAAGTTGTCAGAATCTGAGGAACTTTTTCTATAGAAAAGTTGTCAGAATCTGAGGAACTTTTTCTATAGAAAAGTTGTCAGAATCTGAGGAACTTTTTCTATAGAAAAGTTGTCAGAATCTGAGGAACTTTTTCTATAGAAAAGTTGTCAGAATCTGAGCAACTTTTTCTATAGAAAAGTTGTCAGAATCTGAGGAACTTTTTCTATAGAAAAGTTGTCAGAATCTGAGGAATTTTTTCTATAGAAAAGTTGTCAGAATCTGAGCAACTTTTTCTATAGAAAAGTTGTCAGAATCTGAGCAATTTTTCTATATAAAAGTTGTCAGAATCTGAGCAACTTTTTCTATAGAAAAGTTGTCAGAATCTGAGCAACTTTTTCTATAGAAAAGTTGTCACAATCTGAGTAACTTTTTCTATAGAAAAATTGTCAGAACCTGAGCAATTTTTTCTGTAGAAAAGTTGTGAAAATCTAAGCAACTTTTTCTATAGAGAAGTTGTCAGAATCTGAGCAACTTTTTCTATAGAAAAGTCAACTTTTTCTATAGAAACTGTTTCTATTGAGAGAATCAGAGAGACTTTCTGTAGAAAAATTTTCATAATATGACTTTTTTATAGTATAACATTTTGCATTGAAACGTTGTTCAAACTTAAACAAAATCGGAAACACAATCTGATCTACCAAAGCATCTCCTTGGGGCTTAATAATAATCATTGGTTTACTAAGAAAAACATACAGATAGTTATAAAACTTTATCTGTTTAATTATAAGACTTTGCATTACTTCCTCACTTACCACAATTCATCTCATCACTGCCATCACCGCAATCATCAATGCCATCGCACAACCATTTCTTACTCTCCAAACAACGTTTATTTTGACAAAAGAAACCCTTACAACTAGCCTCGGCCCTCAGGCAGCCTGTTGTCTCGTCGGAACCATCATGACAGTCCTTCTTACCATCACACATAAAATTCAATGGTATGCAAGAGCGATCCGATTGACAGGTGTATTCATATTGACTGCAATTACGTTGCATAGAGTGCCAACCACCAATACCGAAATCTTTCGATGAACCACGCTCATGATCAACACAATCCAATTCATCTTCACCGCCGGGACAATTTTCAATGCCATTGCAAATTAAATCCGATGAAAGACAAGGGCCATGTGGTAGAGAACATTGAAACCAATCGGGTTTACGGCACATCTTTAAATCTAAAGAGAGGGATAGAAAACAATAAAACGTAAATTAGGTTAGGTTGCAGTAGATTAGGTTCTTTTCTTTTACTTATGAACTTGCTTTCTCTTTTCCTCTTAATAATTGTCTGAATTAGTTTGTCTACTTACCACAATCAAGTTCATCGGAATTATCTGAACAATCTAAACGTCCATCACATAATTTGCTTTGCAAAATACATTTTCCATCTTTACACATAAATTGATCCAAATTGCAACGACTCGCCACAGCTAGATGATTTTGGGTCACTAGGGCCAGCAATATAATTTGTACAAATGCCGCATGTGACATCACTCCATTGACAAATATTTTTTTACGTACATTACATAACGGTACTGGGGAAGAGAAAGCCCTTAAAAGAAACATACGATCGTTTTTAAATTCAATAGCTTATTTTTATTGAAACCCCCATTCTACTTACATTGACTGCTTAAATGTATTTTAATTTTTTTAATAAATATTTTAAAAACAATTAACTTTACATATAAAACTAACACTAACAATTAACAAAAATGTTTTACTTTTAATTCAATGCAAAGTTGGACGTGCACTTGCATGCACTAACAGCCAGATTTGCACTGAATTTTAGTTAATTTTTACAAGATTTTTTTTGTTATTTATTTCATACATTCTTCATGGATTTTTTAATGTTTTTTTTTTGTTGGTTGGATATACCGTTAGAAATTTTATTACAATGAGTTGTAAATATATTTATTTAAAAATGTCTTAAAATATGCTATAATATTAATTACAAAATATGAATGTTATAGCTCGAGTCAATAGCAAAGATACAAACCATATAAAATTAAAAGTACTGTATAAACATAATCAGATTGTATTATATTCGACATAACACCTCAAGGGCGCTGCGGTATACTTGAAAGAAATATTTCCTTAGTTTGTATTATTCCTGAAACATTGTCCGGATTTTAGAAACATTTTCCATATAAAAGTCGTCAGAATCTGAACAACTTTTTCTATAGAAATGTCGTCAGAATCTGAACAAAGTTGTCAGAATCTGTACAACTTTTTCTACAGAAAAGTTGTCAGCATCTGAGAAACTTTCTACAGAAAAGTTGTCAGAATCTGAGAAACTTTTTCTACAGAAAAGTTCTCAGAATCTGAGAAACTTTTTCTATAGAAAAGTTGTCAGAATCTAAAAAAACGTTTTCTATAGAAAAGTTGTCAGAATCTGAGAAACTTTTTCTATAGAAAAGTTGCCAGAATCTGAGAAACTTTTTGTATAGAAAAGTTGTCAGAATCTAAAAAATGTTTCTATAGAAAAGTTGCTAGAATCTGAGAAACCTTTTCTATAGAAAAGTTGTCAGAATCTAGAAATTTTTTCTATAGAAAAGTTGTCAGAATCTGAGCAACTTTTTCTATAGAAAAGTTGTCAGAATCTGAGCGACTTTTTCTATAGAAAGGTTGTCAGAATCTGAGCAACTTTTTCTATAGAAAAGTTGTCAGAATCTGAGCCACTGTTTCTAAAGAAAAGTTGTCAGAATCTGTACAACTTTTTCTATAGAAAAGTTTTCAGAATCTGTACAACTTTTTCTATAGAAAAGTTGTCAGAATCTGTACAACTTTTTCTATAGAAAAGTTGTCAGAATCTGTACAAATTTTTCTGTAGAAAAGTTTTCAGAATTTGTACAAATTTGTCTATAGTTGTCAGAATCTGTACAACTTTTTCTATAGAAAAGTTGTCAGAATCTGAGCAAAAGTTGTCAGATTTTGAGGAAATTTTTGCTACAAAGAATTTGTCAGAATTTGAGAAGCTTTTTCTATGGAAAATTTGTTAGAATCTGAGCAACTTTTCTACAAAAAAGTTGCCAAAATTTCAGAAAATGTTTCTACAAAAAAGTTGTCAGAACCTGAGAAACTTTTTCTATGCAAAAGTTTTTAGAATTGCTCAGATTTTTGTCTATAGAGAAGTTGTCAGAATCAGACCAACTTTGACTACAGAAAAGTTGTCAGAATCCTTTTAAATATTTTCTAGGATGTAGGCACATTTTCCTATAGAAAAGTTAAATTGAGTTTATATTTTAAGATTGCATTTTAAAAACTCCCTTAAAAGATAAATAACTTTCCATAAATAAAAATTACTGGCTCGTTAATTAAAGTAATAAACACCTAATAACATGAGCCTTCAACTATATAATTTTTTTTATTTAAGTAAAAATTAATAGGATTAAAATCTAAAATTAAATTTTATTAGCAAAACATTAAATTTAAAAAAAGAACTGCCCAAATAACTTGAATGCCAATTGAAAAAATAGGCCTCAAATTTTATTACACAATAAAAAAACACATAAAGTATACTTACTATCTATACAATCTGTAATCAAATCCAACACCTCGTATTTAATTCTTTTTTTGTTGTGTACTTGTACTCATATTACCTTCATCTTTCATAATGTTTTCTAGTTAAATTAATTGTTACCAGTTTTATTAAATTTACTTTTTTTCTTAAAATCTTAACCAAAAAATCATTTCTTACAACTTAATTAAAGTAAATAATATAATTTAAATTAAATGAATATAAGTATTTTTTTCTAGGTTTATAACATGATTAATGGGTCTCTATGACTTGACTTGAAACCATTAACAGCAAAAAAAAAAAAGATATTTTAATTAAATCTATTAAAAACAAGTAAAAAGAAGAATATGATATATACAAATAATAATTGTTTCCCCCTTCTTGAAACACAGAATCACACTAAAACTGGTAACACTTTGTTGGTTTAACTGCAGATGAAACATTATATGAAGAAAAATCTACTTCTTTTAATTAGCTAAATGGCAAAAACACAAAACTATAAGGCAAATAAAAATAAAACAAACTAGCATAAGTTAGAGATAGAGAATCTTTTAATAAAGTCCATCAGCATCTTATCAAATCAGATAGAGATCATGTATGTTTGATAGAAACAAATTATCTTAATAATTACGGTTGATAGAGACTTGCTTTTGAGCTAAGTTGTTAGAATATGAGCAAAGTTTCTAAAGAAAAGTTGTCAGAATCTGAGCAACTTTTTCTAAAGAAATGTTGTTAGAATCTGAGCAACTTTTTCTAAAGAAAAGTTGTCAGAATCTGAGCAACTTTTATAGAAAAGTTGTCAGTAACTGAGCAACTTTTTCTATAGAAAAGTTGTCAGTAACTGAGCAACTTTTTCTATAGAAAAGTTGTCAGTAACTGAGCAACTTTTTCTATAGAAAAGTTGTCAGTAACTGAGCAACTTTTTCTATAGAAAAGTTGTCAGTAACTGAGCAACTTTTTCTATAGAAAAGTTGTCAGTAACTGAGCAACTTTTTCTATAGAAAAGTTGTCAGTAACTGAGCAACTTTTTCTATAGAAAAGTTGTCAGTAACTGAGCAACTTTTTCTATAGAAAAGTTGTCAGTAACTGAGCAACTTTTTCTATAGAAAAGTTGTCAGTAACTGAGCAACTTTTTCTATAGAAAAGTTGTCAGTAACTGAGCAACTTTTTCTATAGAAAAGTTGTCAGTAACTGAGCAACTTTTTCTATAGAAAAGTTGTCAGTAACTGAGCAATTTTTTCTATAGAAAAGTTGTCAGTAACTGAGCAACTTTTTCTATAGAAAAGTTGTCAGTAACTGAGCAACTTTTTCTATAGAAAAGTTGTCAGTAACTGAGCAACTTTTTCTATAGAAAAGTTGTCAGTAACTGAGCAACTTTTTCTATAGAAAAGTTGTCAGTAACTGAGCAACTTTTTCTATAGAAAAGTTGTCAGTAACTGAGCAACTTTTTCTATAGAAAAGTTGTCAGTAACTGAGCAACTTTTTCTCTAGAAAAGTTGTCAGAATCTGAGCAACTTTTTCTCTAGAAAAGTTGTCAGTAACTGAGCAACTTTTTCTATAGAAAAGTTTTCAGTATCTGAGCAACGTTTTCTATAGAAAAGTTATCACTATTGGATCCACTTTTTTTATAGAAAAGAATTCTGTATTTGAGCATCAATTTCTATCGAAAAGTTATCAATACCTGCGCAACTTTTTCTTAGAAAAGTGGTCAGTATCTGAGTATCAAAAACTTCAACTATATCGAAGGTAGGGTATAATTAATAATAATTTTGGACACACTACGTATCAATGTCATTTCAAATGAAATAATAAATTTGAATAGAATAAATAATACCCGAATCTTCTTTATACAAATGAAAAGGTCACAAGATTCTGAAATATGTATAATCAAAAATATAAACATGAAAAAAATTAATATTTAATTATGAAATAAATCTTAATGACATTTTATTTGAAATATGTTATTAATTTCATTTCAAAATGCAAAAAAAAAGATTTAAATTGCAATAATTGCTATTTGCATAAAATATTTTAATTTAAAATTTGCTATTTTATTTTTTTGACAAAAAAATTGACTTCAAATCAAACGTCACTTCCCACCAGATAAAAGTGACTTGTTAAGACGTTTTGTTACCACTTTGTAAGTGAAACACCCGCATAGTTTAATAATTCATTTAAATTTGTTTTGTTAAGAAACTCTATCAAAACTTCTCACATTTATCAATTGTCAAAATGTAAATTGTTTTATGGTTATTGATGTCTTAACAAATTTAAATATAAATTTTTTCTGACTTTTAAAACTAATCGTTTCACGTATCAACTAGATATTTCATCTGAAGTTTTCGTCATAAATACAAACAGCCAGCAGTAAAAGATATCTTTAAAAATTATAATTCTTTTTTTTTAGCTTAAAGTTATATTTTATACAAGTTTTGATTTTGGATTAAATACTAATTAATCACACTAACATTTATTCATGATTTTTTGATGAGATTACCATTTTGTTGAGTATAGTTTAACGAAAAAAATATTTATTAAAATAAAATAATAACAAATGTGTTTTTATTTTTAAAAGTTCAATGTAATCATAAATATTTCTTAATTATATGTTACGGCAATATTATGGAAATATGAAAAAAAAACTCATTTTAATTAAAGTTTTTAACAAGTTGCAGAACAGAAGTGTTAAGGAGGATATAATTTCCAACTTTTTGCTACTTAATATTTCATATTTTGATCGATTTGTTAGAACGAGTATTGAATTAATTATTAGGATAAATTGTTGAATTGTTAGCAATTTTTTTATAAAAGTTAATTAGAATCTGAGCAACATTTCCTATAGAAAAGTTGTCAGTAACTGAGCAACTTTTCTATAGAAAAGTTGTCAGTAACTGAGTCAGTATTTAAGCAATTTCAGTAACTGAGCAACTTTTTCTATAGAAAAGTTGTCAGTAACTGAGCAACTTTTTCTATGGAAAAGTTGTCAGTAACTGAGCAACTTTTTCTATAGAAAAGTTGTCAGTAACTGAGCAACTTTTTCTATAGAAAAGTTGTCAGTAACTGAGAAACTTTTTCTATAGAAAAGTTGTCAGTAACTGAGAAACTTTTTCTATAGAAAAGTTGTCAGTAACTGAGAAACTTTTTCTATAGAAAAGTTGTCAGTAACTGAGCAACTTTTTCTATAGAAAAGTTGTCAGTAACTGAGCAACTTTTTCTATAGAAAAGTTGTCAGTTACTGAGCAACTTTTTCTATAGAAAAGTTGTCAGTTACTGAGCAACTTTTTCTATAGAAAAGTTGTCAGTTACTGAGCAACTTTTTCTATAGAAAAGTTGTCAGTTACTGAGCAACTTTTTCTATAGAAAAGTTGTCAGTTACTGAGCAACTTTTTCTATAGAAAAGTTATCAGTTTTTGAGCAACTTTTTCTATAGAAAAGTTGTCAGTTTTTGAGCAACTTTTTCTATAGGAAAATTGTCAGTAGTTGAGCAACTTTTTCTATAGAAAATTTGTCTGTAACTGAGAAACTTTTTCTATAGAAAAGTTGTCAGTAACTGAGCAACTTTTTCTATAGAAAAATTGTCAGTAACTGAGCAACTTTTTCTATAGAAAAATTGTCAGTAACTAAGCAACTTTTACTATAGAAAAATTGTCAGTAACTGAGCAACTTTTTCTCTAGGAAAGTTGTCAATAATTTTTCTATAGAAAAGTTGTCAGAATCTGAGCAATTTTTTCTGTAGAAAAGTTGTCAGAATCTGAGCAACTTTTTCTGTAGAAATGTTGTCTGTATCAGAGCATCTTTTTCTATAGAAACGTTGTCAGTATTTGATCAGATTTTTCTATAGAAATATTGTCAGTATTTAAGCAAATTTTTCTATAGAAAAGTTGTCAGTATCTGAGCAACTTTTTCTATAGAAAAGTTGTCAGTATCTGAGCATCTTTTTCTATAGGAAAGTTGTCAGAATCTGAGCAACTTTTTCTATAGAAAAGTTGTCGGTATCTGAGAAACATTTTCTATATAAAAGTTGTCGGTATCTGAGCAACATTTTCTATATAAAAGTTGTCGGTATCTGAACAACCATTCCTACGGCTGGTTCAAATTGTTTTGGCTAAAATTTCTAGTTTGACAATGTAATAAGGAAACTATATATTAAAGATTTTTAGACCTATTGTAATAAGTAATAGTTAAATCATTGAGAAATACATATATCACACAAATTCCAGATTTTTAATTCTTTTGTTATTTAAAGTAGTTTAAGCCTTATAAATTTATTTCCTTAAACATTTTTTCGCCAAAAAGAATTCCTACAATTACATATTAATTTAAATACAAAATTTACATAAATACTAATACTCTACATAAGCATTATAAATGTTCTTTTTAAACTAGAATGACTTAATTTTCAGTCAGGCTGTTTACATATTCATTTATCTTTAATGCCCTAAAACAAATCACTTTAAATTGTATAGAATTTGAATGAATTTATGCCTTCGTCGCGATGTCCAAACATAAATATTTTATTTTAATTACGATCTTAAAAGATTTTTTTGGCACCTTAGTCTTTAAATATATGTGAAACAATATAATTTATCTTCACCTTTACTGGCGTTGACCAATTAAGTTTTTAACTCTATAATCATGTAATAATAGACCATGTAAAGTTGAAATATTGTTGAGTAAAAAAAAAACAAACGAAACCAGACATAAAACTGTATAAAAAAAACAATAAAAATTAAATAAAAGAAATATGCGTAAAATATTTTTTTCTTCAAAATTGTTATTTGTTACAGAGACCCATAAATGTCAGACGGTTAACATGTTATTTTTTGGCATAAAAATAGCTTTTAGTTAAAGTTTAATTAAGTAGGGGTATTCAGGGAGAGTTGTTAAAATTTAAAAATTGTCAGATTCTGGCAACTAGTTCTATGGAAAATTTGTTAGTTTCTGGGCAACTTTTTCTATAGAAAAGTTGTCAGTTTCTTTGCAACTTTTTCTAAAGAAAAGTTTTCAGCTTTTGAGCAACTTTTTCTATACAAAAGTTGTCAGTTTCTGAGCAACTTTTTCTATAGAACAACTTTGTCTATAGAACAACTTTGTCTATAGAAAAGATGTCAGTTTCTGAGAAACTTTTTCTATAGAAAAGATGTCAGTTTCTGAGAAACTTTTTCTATAGAAAAGTTGTCAGTTTCTGAGCAACTTTTTCTATAGAAAGGTTTTTAGTTTCTGAGCAACTTTTTCTATAGAAAGGTGTTTAGTTTCTGAGCTACTTTTTCTAAAGAAAAGTTTTTAGTTTCTGAGCAATTTTTTCTAATGAAAAGTTTTTAGTTTCTGAGCAACTTTTTCTAATGAAAAGTTTTTAGTGTCTGAGCAACTTTTTCTACAGAAAAATTGTCAGTTTTTGAGCAACCTTTTCTATAAAAAAGTCTGAGCAGCTTTCTCTGTAGAAAATTTGTCGGTTTCTGATCATCTTTTTCTATAGAAAAGTTGTCAGTTTCTGAGAAACTTTTTCTATAGAAAAGTTGTTAGTTTCTGAGCAACTTTTTCTATAGAAAGATTTTCAGTTTCTGATCCACTTTTTCTAAAGAAACGTTTTCAGTTTCTGAGCAACTTTTTCTAAAGAAAAGTTTTTAGTTTCTGAGCAACTTTTTCTATAGAAACGTTTTCAGTTTCTGAGCAACTTTTTCTAAAGAAAAGTTGTCAGCTTCTGAGCAACTTTTTCCATAGAAAAGTTGTCAGTTTCTGAGAAACTTTTTTTATAGAAAAGTTGTTAGTTTCTGAGCAACATTTTCTATAGAAAAGTTTTTAGTTTCTGAGCAACTTTTTGTACAGAAAAATTGTCAGTTTTTGAGAAACCTTTTCTATAAAAAAGTTGTCAGTTTCCGAGCAGCTTTCTCTATAGAAAATTTGTCGGTTTCTGAGCATCTTTTTCTATAGAAAAGTTGTCAGTTTCTGAGAAACTTTTTCTATAGAAAAGTTGTCAGTTTCTGAGAAACTTTTTCTATAGAAAAGTTGTCAGTTTCTGAGAAACTTTTTCTATAGAAAAGTTGTCAGTTTCTAAGAAACTTTTTCTATAGAAAAGTTGTCAGTTTCTGAGAAACTTTTTCTATAGAAAAGTTGTTTTTAGTTTCTGAGCAATTTTTTCTAAAGAAAAGTTTTCAGCTTCTGAGCAGCTTTTCCTATAGAAAAGTTGCTAGTTTCTGAGCCACTTTTTCTAAAGAAAAGTTTTCAGTTTCTGAGCAATTTTTTCTAAAGAAAAGTTTTCAGTTTCTGGGCAACTTTTTCTATAGAAGAGTTGTCGGTTTTGAGAAACTTTTTCTATAGAAAAGTTGTCAGTTTCAGAGCAACTTTTTCTAAAGAAATGTTTTCAGTTTCTGATCAACTTTTTCTAACGAAAAGTTTTTAGTTTCCGAGCAGCTTTCTCTATAGAAAATTTGTCGGTTTCTGAGCATCTTTTTCTATAATAAAGTTGTCAGTTTCTGTTCTACTTTTTCTATAGAAAAGTTGCCAGTTTCTGGGCAACTGTTTCTATAGAAAATTTATCAATATCTGAGCAACTTTTTCTATAAAAAAATATCCGAGCAACTTTTTCTATAGAAAAATTGTCAGTATGTGAGTAACTGTTACTTTAGAAAAGTTGTCTGTGTATGAGCTACGTTTTCTATAGTAAATTTGTCTGTTCTGAACACCTATTTCAGTTTTTGAGCAGCTAAGCAGTTGTCAGTAACTGAACAATTTTTTCTATAAAAATTTCAGTTTCTTAATAACATTTTACCGATATCTGAGTAGCTTTTCCTTGCATACCCTTACTATTACTGTGTGTAACTCCGGAAATACTTATCAATCTGATTTAAAATTTACTTCATTATTTTTCTGTTGTATATCTCAGTCAGACTTATTAACATAATAATTAACTTAATATCGAAATTTTTAGCACTCAATTGTTGTGGGCATTTTTCGATGTTTTTGTTTTTTGTTTTAACGTAATTATTCACACGCAGTAGCCGTGCTTATAGTTTAGGCTTATAGTATTTTGACATAAACGTAAAAAAAAAGAAAATTATAATAAAACCGAAATAAAAACCGTATTTGGAAGATGAAGTTCAAAATCAAACTCGCAATAAAATAAACAAAAAAATTCAAATTAAGCCACAAGACAATACTAATGATGGTCGATTGTTGTTGAAATGGTATGAAAATTATAAAATAATATAAAAAATAGCTGTATTAAAAAAACACAATGAAAATCTATTAACGCATTTTTGTTGTTGCGTGTTTTTTTTTTTGGTGTCCGGAGGCATCTAATGGTGGATATTACTGATGATGATGATGAGTGCTAAACTGGCCAGTTGGTTAAAGATAAATATGCACTAGTGCCAGATTTATGACTACAAAACATAACGAAACATTTTAACTTTGCCATCAGCAGCATCGACATCATCATCAACATGCCAGTATTAACAATAAATTAATTACCCAATATCTATACGTCAAGGTATTTCCCCAATATTTGTTTGCTGTCGTTGTTGTTTAACTTCTACTTGATTTGTTTGAAAAGAATTAAATAAATATTTAACATTTTTTTATCGTCTTCTAAATATTGATTCTTTTTCTAAACATTTGGTTTTTATTTACTATTTGGTTTCTTTTCTTTTGCTTTATGAGATTATAGAAATATTTATGAACAAACAAAAACATATAAATAGAATATTTTTTTGTATTTTAATCATAAATTGATTTTAATTTATTGCTAAAAGTTTTTTTTACTCTTTAATTTTTATACCCACCATCAAAAAAAAAATGGGGGGTATATTGATTTTGTCATTCCGTTTGTAACATATCGAAATATTGGTCATAGACCCACAACAGTATATATATTCTGGGTCCTCATTAAATTCTAAGACGATCTAGCCATGTCTGTCCGTCCGTCTGTCTGTCTGATGAAAGCACGATAGAGTCCGAATGGAAAGAGCTAGAGGGTTGAAATTTCACATAAGTATTTCTTATAGGTAAGCTTTGTTTGGTATAGAAAATGGGCAATATCGGTCCACGTTTTCGGATAGCCCCCATACAAGTGGCCCCTCGAAAAGCAGCTTTAACAGCCATAACTTCATTAAAAATATGAATATAGCGATAAAATTCGACATAAGTAAGTTTCTTATGATCCAAAATCACTATGCAAAATTTTATAAGGATCGGTCCATAATTGACCCTACCCCCCATATAAGGTCCCCTTCAGAAAGTGACTTTAACGCTCATTACTGGCTTAAAAATACTAGTATATAGATGAAATTCGACATAACTAAGTTTTATATGAGTCAAAATCTATCTAAAAAATTGTATGAGGATCGGTCCATGATTGATCCTACCCCCCATATAAGGTCCCCTTCAGAAAATGACTGCAACGCTCATTAATGGTTTAAAAATAGCGAAGAAATTCGACACAAATAAATTTAATACGAACCAAATTCTGTCTACCAAATTTTATGAGTAACCCTACCCCCCTATATAAGGTTCCCTTCAGAAAATTACTTTAACGCTTATAACTGGCCTAAATATACGAGTATATAGATGAAATTCGACATAAGTAAGTTTCATTTGAGTCAAACGAGGTTTGATGGTGGGTATATAAGATTCGGCATAGCCGAATATAACACTCTTAATTGTTCTTTTATTAAAATTGGTTGATTGGTTGTTTTTTAAACAGATTTAAGTTAAGTCAATCAACTTGTTTTGATGTTGGTCATATAAGATATTAATATGATTTGTAACACCTTTTACAATTTTTTAGGAAATTTACAAAATTTTATTAATAATCAAGTTTTTAGTGCGAGGGTGTTGGCTTTT
This sequence comes from Lucilia sericata, assembly GCF_015586225.1. Taxonomy (NCBI): domain Eukaryota; kingdom Metazoa; phylum Arthropoda; class Insecta; order Diptera; family Calliphoridae; genus Lucilia; species Lucilia sericata. The sequence goes on from NW_023994785.1 coordinate 169,958, forward strand.
TATAAAAAAGGAACTTATTTAAAGTTCTATAGAAGAATTCTATTAAAATCTATAGAAATATAAAGTTTTTTTCTCACTTCTTTATTTTCTTATTACTTATAGTTATGAAATCAATCAATATATAATTTGTAATTTTATTGCTACTATTATTTTCAAAAAACAAAGTTCTTTCTGGTAATTAAATACTTTTAACAGACAAATTAATTTATATTCAACTTGACCTTTTTGATTTTGGTAATAAATTGTAAAATAATTTATAATCTTCAAAATCCTTATTTGTATATTATCTTATGAAAAGGTGTAAACATAGTTAATTATCTTGAATACATAAAAACCACTTTATAAATATAATATATCCATAAAATATTTGTTAATAAATTTAAAAATTTTATATTTATATAGACAATGTTTTCTCATATTGATTACAGTGTCGATCAAATACATTGCTTAATATTTGAAATTTAAACTTTATAAATTAAATTGTTCAAACTACCATGAACTTTTTGATTGATAGGAAATATTTGTATAAATGTTTTTAATTTGTTTTTGATTTGTATTATTCTGTCGCCATTCTAACTGCCACTGTAATTCCCATTTAAATATGAATTAATTAATTCAAAATTTTATTAATTATTATAAACATATTTATGTGGGTGTTGTAAAAATAGTAGCTGCATTTTATTTAAACACATGATTTCTATAAAAAGTTTTAGATTTTTTGATATTATCTGATTTTTTTGAGCAGAAAACTACTACATAAATCAATTATTAGTTTTAGTTTGTTTCAGTTTTTAGCCACTAACTGAATGAGTTCTTAGTTGAAACATCTGGATATTAAAAATTAAACAAATCGGCAAGAATAATTTCGGAAACTCCGAAGTACATAAAAATAAACTCTGAACTATTGACTAGATTATATTTAGAGTATATTAAAGACGATACTATAGACAAATCTATAGATCAGATTATAGAGTAGACCATAGAATAGATCATAAATTAGAGAACAGAATATACCATCGAATAGACTATATATTAGACCATATAACTGACTGTAGCCTAGACTATAGACTACTAGACTATGGACTAGACTATAGACTAATCTATAGATCAGATTATAGATTATAAACTAGACTATAGACTAGAATATAGACTACACTATAGATTAGACTATTGATTAGACTATAGGCTAGACGATAGACTAGACTACAGGCTAGACTATAGGCTAGACTACAGGCTAGACTATAGGCTAGACTATAGACTATACTATAGACTAGACTATAGACTAGACTATATACTAGACTATAGACTAGACTAAAGACTAGACTATAGACCAGACTATAGAGTAGACTATAGACTATATGCTATAGACTATAGACTAGACTATAGACTAGACTGTAGACTAGACTATAGACTAGACTAGAATATAGACTAGACTAGAATATAGACTAGACTGTAGACTAGACTGTAGACTAGACTATAGACTGACAATAGACTAGACTATAGACTAGACTATAGACTAGACTAGAATATAGACTAGACTGTAGACTAGACTATAGACTAGACTATAGACTAGACTATAGACTATACTATAGACTATACTATAGACTAGACTATAGACTAGACTATAGACTAGACTATAGACTAAACCATAGACTAGAATATAGACTAGACTATAGACTAGACTATAGACTAGACTATAGACTAGCTATAGACTAGACTATAGATAGACTAGACTAGACTAAACTATAGACTAGACTATAGACTAGACTATAGACTAGACGATAGACTAGACTATAGACTAGACTATAGACTAGACTATAGACTAGACTATAGACGAGACTATAGACTAGACTATAGACTAGACTATAGACTAGACTATAGACTAGACTATAGACTAGACTATAGACTAGACTATAGAACTAGACTATAGACTAGACTATAGACTAGACTATAGACTAGACTATAGACTAGACTATAGACTAGACTATAGACTAGACTATAGACTAGACTATAGACTAGACTATAGACTAGACTATAGACTAAATAGAGACTAGACTATAGACTAGACTATAAACTAGACTATAGACTAGACTATAGGCTAGACTATGGACTAGACTATAGACTAGACTATAGACTAGATAGACTAGACTATTGACTAGACTATTGACTAGACTATTGACTAGACTATATACTAGACTATAGACTAACTATAGACTAGACTATAGACTAGACTATAGACTAGACTATAGACTAGAGCTATAGACTAGACTATAGACTAGGACTATAGAACTAGACTATAGACTAGACTATAGACTAGACTATAGACTAGACTATAGACTAGACTATAGACTAGACTATAGACTAGACTATAGACTAGACTATAGACTAGACTATAGACTAGACTATAGACTAGACTATAGACTAGACTATAGACTAGACTATAGACTAGACTATAGACTAGACTATAGACTAGACTATAGACTAGACTATAGACTAGACTATAGACTAGACTATAGACTAGACTATAGACTAGACTATAGACTAGACTATAGACTAGACTATAGACTAGACTATAGACTAGACTATAGACTAGACTATAGACTAGACTATAGACTAGACTATAGACTAGACTATAGACTAGACTATAGACTAGACTATAGACTAGACTATAGACTAGACTATAGACTAGACTATAGACTAGACTATAGACTAGACTATAGACTAGACTATAGACTAGACTATAGACTAGACTATAGACTAGACTATAGACTAGACTAGACTAGATATAGACTAGACTATTAGACTAGACTATAGACTAGACTATAGACTAGACTATAGACTAGACTATAGACTATAGACTATAGACTAGACTATAGACTAGACTATAGACTAGACTATAGACTAGACTATAGACTAGACTATAGACTAGACTATAGACTAGACTATAGACTAGACTATAGACTAGACTATAGACTAGACTATAGACTAGACTATAGACTAGACTATAGACTAGACTATAGACTAGACTATAGACTAGACTATAGACTAGACTAGACTATACTATAGACTAGACTATAGACTAGACTATAGACTAGACTAGACTATAGACTAGACTATAGACTAGACTATAGACTAGACTATAGACTAGACTAGACTATAGACTAGACTATAGACTAGACTATAGACTAGACTATAGACTAGACTATAGACTAGACTATAGACTAGACTATAGACTAGACTATAGACTAGACTATAGACTAGACTATAGACTAGACTATAGACTAGACTATAACTAGACTATAGACTAGACTATAGACTAGACTATAGACTAGACTATAGACTAGACTATAGACTAGACTTAGACTAGACTAGACTAGACTATAGACTAGACTATAGACTAGACCATAGACTAGACTATAGACTAGACTATAGACTAGACTATAGACTGGACTATAGACTAGATTAGATTATAGACCAAATTATAGACTATCAATAGACTTGTCTATAGACCAGACTATTTACTAGTCTGTACACTAGAATATAGACTAGACTATAGTTTAGACTATAGACTAGACTCTCGTTTAGGCTATAGACTAGACTATAGTCTGGACTTTAGACTAGACTATAGTCTGGACTGTAGACTAGATAATAAATTAAACTATAGTCGAGTCTATAGACTAGTAGACTAAAGATTAATCATGGTCTAGAATATAGTTTCGACAATTATTTTGTTTTGGAATATAGTCTATTAATAGCATATATGTACATGTCATTCGGTAGTGTAACACTAGTTCGTTGTTAGCCCAAATTTTCTAAACAAAAGTTTTTATATTATTTTTTTTAGTACTCAAATTTTTTCTATTTTGTAAACATTTTAAAATCCAAATATCTAAGTGAATATGGATGATGTGATCTTAAGATGAGTGAATGATTTCAGCGACAACATTTTAACCAATAATGAAGATTAAATGCAAAAAAAACATCTATGCATACATATACATATGCTTGCAAATACACATATTTATGTGACAATTTGTAATTAATTGAACTACATGATAAACACATATCTTAGCAACAATACTAAATAATAAAAGAATAGAACAGAAAAAAAGACAACTTGATTTTTGTTTATGTTGTCAGGGCTTAAAAACTGCTATAGCTTAAAATTGAATTTTTGCTAGCTCTCTGCTTGTTGAGGCCAGAAATCTTAGCCAAGAGACTTAAACAGCTTAATTTACACACTTAAGGCGGGGGTTCATACACTCTACGAATGAGTAATACTATGTTATGATAGACAGTTGTGACATTTTCTGGCATTATTAACTCGATTTACACGAAACTTGTACTTGTATCTCTTCTGCTCCACTGCTCTATTACCGGTGTAGATTTTTTGGTGTTTAGTGGATTTTGAAGATGTTCACTCAAGTTGTTGTTTTTGTTGTTGTTGTAGTGGCTGGCTCATCATACAACTTGTACCACAAACATTCTGAGCAAATGAAATGTATTTTGGTCTTTTATTTGCAAACTATAAATGCGTGTCGTTTTGTTTGAACATCCAACAGTTCTAATAGTACCGGCAACCGTGTGATTTCTTTCAAACGTTTTTTTGTAAATATTTTTATTTATTCGAAATAAAAGTTAAAATTAAAAAACTTAAAATAAAAAGATCATAAAACAGTCTTGTAAAAAAACGAACGACAACTAACCACATACTGTGATCCTAAACAATAAAAGTGAAATAATTTTTTTGCTAAAATGGTTAGTGCAATTAAAATAAATACTCATTTACATAATGAAGAATTTTTAAATAAAACAAATTTTAAATAATTACTTTAAATGTGACAAACAAACATTATGTGACAGGTTGTCCTTGGAAATGTGTTTTAACGAATTTACATAAATTAAAAAAAGTATTATGCAATAACAATTAAAATTAATGTGAATCTATGGAATAGAAATATTTGTGTTTTTCTTACCTTGGTATTACATAATAATTACTGAGGAGTGTTAAAATGTGATGACAGTAAAGTGTACTCTTCCTTCGTTTACAGGGTTACTAAAAATTTTGCAATTGTAAAGGAAGTATACAAATATTTGAAGAGTATGGAAATATTATTCTCTTTCTTTTGGCCACGACTTTATGTCACACAGACTGATCCTTAAGTTGTGATCTGAAATCGAAGACTTTAAGGGAAACATGCGTTATAAGACGATAAAAATATTTCACTGTTAACTCCATTGCAAGATAATAATTAACTGCATTACAGGTTTTCATATTGAAGACTGCACTCCTTTTATTCCCAAATATCCAAGATAGTTTCTTAAAAGAGTTTAGATTGAAAATTATATATGAGTAATACAACATTACCACTTGCCCTTCAATAAGACTTGTTTATATGGAAATCTGAATCGAAACCTTAAAAATATGTCTTACAGTCCAATAGCTTATAAACCTTTATATTTTTGTTTATGTTCGATCCAGAGGACCGGGCAGATTGAACCCCTTTTATTCATGAGTCCACTGGACAGCTTCTAAACAGTTTCAAAAAATTTAAAAAAATATCAAGTGTGAGCCAGAGGCCCGGGAAAATTGAATTCCTTTTATTACTGAGACACCTAAACAGCCCCTGACTTGACTAAAGACAGAGTCGACAGATTTTCCACAAAAATCTATTTCTAAAATGATATCGATCCCTTTTTATACCCTACATAGTAGTGTATGTGGGGGATTATGCGTCAGTCAGTTCTAGTTCAGTTCAGTTCTAGTTCAGTTCTAGTTCAGTTTTAGTTCAGTTCTAGTTCAGTTCTAGTTCAGTTCTAGTTCAGTTCTGGTTCAGTTCTAGTTCAGTAGTCAGTTCTAGTTCAGTTCTAGTTCAGTTCTAGTTCAGTTCTAGTTCAGTTCTAGTTCAGTTCTAGTTCAGTTCTAGTTCAGTTCTAGTTCAGTTCTAGTTCAGTTCTAGTTCAGTTCTAGTTCAGTTCTAGTTCAGTTCTAGTTCAGTTCTAGTTCAGTTCTAGTTCAGTTCTAGTTCAGTTCTAGTTCAGTTCTAGTTCAGTTCTAGTTCAGTTCTAGTTCAGTTCTAGTTCAGTTCTAGTTCAGTTTTAGTTCAGTTCTAGTTCAGTTTTAGTTCAGTTCTAGTTCAGTTCTAGTTCAGTTCTAGTTCAGTTCTAGTTCAGTTTTAGTTCAGTTCTAGTTCAGTTCTAGTTCAGTTCTAGTTCAGTTCTGGTTCAGTTCTAGTTCAGTTCTAGTTCAGTTCTAGTTCAGTTCTAGTTCAGTTCTAGTTCAGTTCTAGTTCAGTTCTAGTTCAGTTCTAGTTCAGTTCTAGTTCAGTTCTAGTTCAGTTCTAGTTCAGTTCTAGTTCAGTTCTAGTTCAGTTCTAGTTCAGTTCTAGTTCAGTTCTAGTTCAGTTCTAGTTCAGTTCTAGTTCTAGTTCAGTTCTAGTTCAGTTCTAGTTCAGTTCTAGTTCAGTTCTAGTTCAGTTCTAGTTCAGTTCTAGTTCAGTTCTAGTTCAGTTCTAGTTCAGTTCTAGTTCAGTTCTAGTTCAGTTCTAGTTCAGTTCTAGTTCAGTTCTAGTTCAGTTCTAGTTCAGTTCTAGTTCAGTTCTAGTTCAGTTCTAGTTCAGTTCTAGTTCAGTTCTAGTTCAATTCTAGTTCAGTTCTAGTTCAGTTCTAGTTCAGTTCTAGTTCAGTTCTAGTTCAGTTCTAGTTCAGTTCTAGTTCAGTTCTAGTTCAGTTCTAGTTCAGTTCTAGTTCAGTTCTAGTTCAGTTCTAGTTCAGTTCTAGTTCAGTTCTAGTTCAGTTCTAGTTCAGTTCTAGTTCAGTTCTAGTTCAGTTCTAGTTCAGTTCTAGTTCAGTTCTAGTTCAGTTCTAGTTCAGTTCTAGTTCAGTTCTAGTTCAGTTCTAGTTCAGTTCTAGTTCAGTTCTAGTTCAGTTCTAGTTCAGTTCTAGTTCAGTTCTAGTTCAGTTCTAGTTCAGTTCTAGTTCAGTTCTAGTTCAGTTCTAGTTCAGTTCTAGTTCAGTTCTAGTTCAGTTCTAGTTCAGTTCTAGTTCAGTTCTAGTTCAGTTCTAGTTCAGTTCTAGTTCAGTTCTAGTTCAGTTCTAGTTCAGTTCTAGTTCAGTTCTAGTTCAGTTCTAGTTCAGTTCTAGTTCAGTTCTAGTTCAGTTCTAGTTCAGTTCTAGTTCAGTTCTAGTTCAGTTCTGGTTCAGTTCTAGTTCAGTTCTACTTAAGTTCTAGTTCAGTTCTAGTCCAATATTTTACCTGGCCCCCATACTACCGTAACCAACGAATTAGGTTTTGGAGCATATAATGATGTTGAATGTTGTAGAAAAAATAGGCTTAGTTTAGTTCTGAATAAGTTTAAATCATACTTCAGATTCTCGTAATGACGGGTCCATATTTGACACTAGCCCTCATACATAGTTCATTATTTTCATACACATTTTATGTCTTCAAATTAGTCTTAGTCTTAATTTAAAGATTAGGGCTCAATATTCCTGAAAAGCGTTACAAATCCTCTGTTTCAAATATTCATATGTTTGTTAAGAAACTCCCAAAGTTATGTTTCCATGACGTTTTACCAAAAAATTATAAAAGAAAAAAAAAAGAACAACACGTTTTAAAGTTCAACTTTGTCACATATGAAAATTTGTCGAAAAAAACACCTCCACCAACACTGCTTACAATTGCAATTTCAGAAACTATTCCTAACTCTAGTCGCTCTGGTTGCTTGTGCCACCGCTGACGTTTCGCACGTCACCAACTCTTACCTACCACCACATTCTGTTTCAGCCCAATCACGTACGGTAACATTTACACCATCATCGGGATATTCTTCCGGATCATCATTATCTCATGGATCTTCGGGTTACAGTGGTAAACTTCAAGTTTCCCCTGGAACAGCACACTCGTATAGTTCCGGATCTAGTGGCAGTGTTAGTTCTTCAACCTATACAGCTCAAGGTCCTAGTTTAGGTCAATCTTTTACTAATACTTTTAACAGCGGTAGTGGTTATTCAACTGGTGCCAAGCAGATAGTACAAAAGACTTACTCTGCTCCCGTGGTACAACAACAAACTGTACAAAAGACTTACTCAGCTCCTGTTGTACAAAAGACCTATACCGCTCCCGTTGTACAACAATCTTATACAGCACCTGGTAAATCTTACACTAGTTATGACTCTTACAAAGCACCAGTTGTACAAAAGACTACATATTCTGGACCCGCTGCCATACAGCAACAAACCTATACATCACAAGCTGTAGTAAAGGAATCTTATACCGCACCTGTTGTACAACAAACCTACACAGCTCCTGGTAAATCTTACAATAGCTATCAATCATACACAGCTCCTGCTGTTCAAAAGACTGTCTCTGCTCCCCTGGTTCAACAACAAACTTTTTCAGCTCCTGGTAAATCTTATAATAGTTATCAATCTTACACTGCCCCTGTTGTACAAAAGTCTTCTTATACCGCTCCTGTTGTGCAACAAACTGTCACCAAAACCGTAAAACAATCGTATACTGCTCCATCAGTTGAAAGAGGTTATTTGGCTCCAGCTGTCCAACAAGCCTACACAGCTCCTGTTGTACAAAAAGCTTCATACACTGCTCCTGGTAATCTTATACTAGCTATCAGTCTGTATCTGCCCCAGCTGTACAAAAAACTACTTACACTTCATCTGCCACCCAACAGGCTTATACTGCTCCTGGTAAATCATATAATAGCTATCAAGCTGTATCTGCTCCAATTGTCCAACAAACTACTTACACTGCCCCAGCTGTACAAAAAACTACTACTACTTACACTGCCCCAGCTGTTCATCAGTCCTACACTGCACCTGGCAAATCGTATACCAGCTACCAGTCGGTATCCTCACCTGCTGTACAGCAAACTTACACCGCTCCCGCTGCTCAAAAGGTAACATACACTGCCCCTGCTGTTCAGCAATCATATACTGCTCCTGGTAAGTCGTATACCAGTTATCAGTCAGTATCTGCCCCTGCTGTTCAAAAGGTTACTTACACTGCCCCCATTACACAACAATCATATACTGCCCCTGGTAAATCATATACAAGTTATCAGTCAGTATCTGCACCTGCTGTTCAACAAACTTATACTGTCCAAAAGACGGCCGCTTATACTGCTCCTGCCATTCAAAAGACTAACACTTATACTGCTCCTGTTGTACAACAATCCTACACTGCTCCTGGTAAATCTTACAATAGTTATCAATCTTACACAGCTCCTGTTGTACAGAAAACTTTTTCATCATCACCAGCCGTTGTTCAACAATCATACACTTCTCCTATTTCCAGTGCTGCTTATAAGTCTCAAGCAGTTGAAACCTTTTCGGGACCATCACATTCGTCTGTTATTGCTTCATCCGGTATTGATACTAAATACGCTTCTAATGGTGGCTACGTCTACTAATTACTCATTTCTCGATATTTCAAGCATCCGTTGATGTTAGTTACTCCATGATCATTTAGTCATTTATTATTTCTTTTGGTTTAGAAAACGAAATTTTTTATAACGATATATATTTTGTATTAATTTGTTGAAAAAAGTATTAAATTTGCGAATAAAAAAATTATTTCAAACTTGTAAAAATGATGTATTATTATGTTCTCCTATATTTAGTTCAGTACTAGTTTAATTCTAGTTCAGTTCTAGTTCAATTCTAGTTCAGTTCTAGTTCAGTTCTAGTTCAGTTCTAGTTCAGTTCTATATCAGTTCTAGTTCAGTTCTAGTTCAGTTCTAGTTCAGTTCTAGTTCAGTTCTAGTTCAGTTCTAGTTCAGTTCTAGTTCAGTTCTAGTTCAGTTCTAGTTCAGTTCTAGTTCAGTTCTAGTTCAGTTCTAGTTCAATTCTAGTTCAGTTCTAGTTCTAGTTCTAGTTCAGTTCTAGTTCAGTTCTAGTTCAGTTCTAGTTCAGTTCTAGTTCAGTTCTAGTTCAGTTCTAGTTCAGTTCTAGTTCAGTTCTAGTTCAGTTCTAGTTCAGTTCTAGTTCAGTTCTAGTTCAGTTCTAGTTCAGTTCTAGTTCAGTTCTAGTTCAGTTCAGTTCAGTTCTAGTTCAGTTCTAGTTCAGTTCTAGTTCAGTTCTAGTTCAGTTCTAGTTCAGTTCTAGTTCAGTTCTAGTTCAGTTCTAGTTCAGTTCTAGTTCAGTTCTAGTTCAGTTCTAGTTCAGTTCTAGTTCAGTTCTAGTTCAGTTCTAGTTCAGTTCTAGTTCAGTTCTAGATCAGTTCTAGTTCAGTTCTAGTTCAGTTCTAGTTCAGTTCTAGTTCAGTTCTAGTTCAGTTCTAGTTCAGTTCTAGTCAGTTCTAGTTCAGTTCTAGTTCAGTTCTAGTTCAGTTCTAGTTCAGTTCTAGTTCAATTCTAGTTCAGTTCTAGTTCAGTTCTAGTTCAGTTCTAGTTCAGTTAGTTCTAGTTCAGTTCTAGTTCAGTTCTAGTTCAGTTCTAGTTCAGTTCTAGTTCAGTTCTAGTTCAGTTCTAGTTCAGTTCTAGTTCAGTTTTAGTTCTAGTTCAGTTCTAGTTCAGTTCTAGTTCAGTTCTAGTTCAGTTCTAGTTCAGTTCTAGTTCAGTTCTAGTTCAGTTCTAGTTCAGTTCTAGTTCAGTTCTAGTTCAGTTCTAGTTCAGTTCTAGTTCAGTTCTAGTTCAGTTCTAGTTCAGTTCTAGTTCAGTTCTAGTTCAGTTCTAGTTCAGTTCCAGTTCAGTTCTAGTTCAGTTCTAGTTCAGTTCTAGTTCAGTTCTAGTTCAGTTCTAGTTCAGTTCTAGTTCAGTTCTAGTTCAGTTCTAGTTCAGTTCTAGTTCAGTTCTAGTTCAGTTCTAGTTCAGTTCTAGTTCAGTTCTAGTTCAGTTCTAGTTCAGTTCTAGTTCAGTTCTAGTTCAGTTCTAGTTCAGTTCTAGTTCAGTTCTAGTTCAGTTCTAGTTCAGTTCTAGTTCAGTTCTAGTTCAGTTCTAGTTCAGTTCTAGTTCAGTTCTAGTTCAGTTCTAGTTCAGTTCTAGTTCAGTTCTAGTTCAGTTCTAGTTCAGTTCTAGTTCAGTTCTAGTTCAGTTCTAGTTCAGTTCTAGTTCAATTCTAGTTCAGTTCTAGTTCAGTTCTAGATCAGTTCTAGTTCAGTCATAGTTCAGTTCTAGTTCAGTTCTAGTTCAGTTCTAGTTCAGTTCTAGTTCAGTTCTAGTTCAGTTCTAGTTCAGTTCTAGTTCAGTTCTAGTTCAGTTCTAGTTCAGTTCTAGTTCAGTTCTAGTTCAGTTCTAGTTTAATTCTAGTTCAGTTCTAGTTCAGTTCTAGTTCAGTTCTAGTTCAGTTCTAGTTCAGTTCTAGTTCAGTTCTAGTTCAGTTCTAGTTCAGTTCTAGTTCAGTTCTAGTTCAGTTCAAGTTCAGTTCTAGTTCAGTTCTAGTTCAGTTCGAGTTCAGTTCGAGTTCAGTTCTAGTTCTAGTTCAGTTCTAGTTCAGTTCTAGTTCAGTTCTAGTTCAGTTCTAGTTCAGTTCTAGTTCAGTTCTAGTTCAGTTCTAGTTCAGTTCTAGTTCAGTTCTAGTTCAGTTCTAGTTCAGTTCTAGTTAAGTTCTAGTTCAGTTCTAGTTCAGTTCTAGTTCAGTTCTAGTTCAGTTCTAGTTCAGTTCTAGTTCAGTTCTAGTTCAGTTCTAGTTCAGTTCTAGTTCAGTTCTAGTTCAGTTCTAGTTCAGTTCTAGTTCAGTTCTAGTTCAGTTCTAGTTCAGTTCTAGTTCAGTTCTAGTTCAGTTCTAGTTCAGTTCTAGTTCAGTTCTAGTTCAGTTCTAGTTCAGTTCTAGTTCAGTTCTAGTTCAGTTCTAGTTCAGTTCTAGTTCAATTCTAGTTCAGTTCTAGTTCAGTTCTAGTTCAGTTCTAGTTCAGTTCTAGTTCAGTTCTAGTTCAGTTCTAGTTCAGTTCTAGTTCAGTTCTAGTTCAGTTCTAGTTCAGTTCTAGTTCAGTTCTAGTTCAGTCATAGTTCAGTTCTAGTTCAGTTCTAGTTCAGTTCTAGTTCAGTTCTAGTTCAGTTCTAGTTCAGTTCTAGTTCAGTTCTAGTTCAGTTCTAGTTCAGTTCTAGTTCAGTTCTAGTTCAGTTCTAGTTCAATTCTAGTTCAGTTCTAGTTCAGTTCTAGTTCAGTTCTAGTTCAGTTCTAGTTCAGTTCTAGTTCAGTTCTAGTTCAGTTCTAGTTCAGTTCTAGTTCAGTTCAAGTTCAGTTCAAGTTCAGTTCTAGTTCAGTTCTAGTTCAGTTCGAGTTCGAGTTCAGTTAGTTCTAGTTCAGTTCTAGTTCAGTTTTCTAGTTCAGTTCTAGTTCAGTTCTAGTTCAGTTCTAGTTCAGTTCTAGTTCAGTTCTAGTTCAGTTCTAGTTCAGTTCTAGTTCAGTTCTAGTTCAGTTCTAGTTCAGTTCTAGTTCAGTTCTAGTTCAGTTCTAGTTCAGTTCTAGTTCAGTTCTAGTTCAGTTCTAGTTCAGTTCTAGTTCAGTTCTAGTTCAGTTCTAGTTCAGTTCTAGTTCAGTTCTAGTTCAGTTCTAGTTCAGTTCTAGTTCAGTTCTAGTTCAGTTCTAGTTCAGTTCTAGTTCAGTTCTAGTTCAGTTCTAGTTCAGTTCTAGTTCAGTTCTAGTTCAGTTCTAGTTCAGTTCTAGTTCAGTTCTAGTTCAGTTCTAGTTCAGTTCTAGTTCAGTTCTAGTTCAGTTCTAGTTCAGTTCTAGTTCAGTTCTAGTTCAGTTCTAGTTCAGTTCTAGTTCAGTTCTAGTTCAGTTCTAGTTCAGTTCTAGTTCAGTTCTAGTTCAATTCTAGTTCAGTTCTAGTTCAGTTCTAGATCAGTTCTAGTTCAGTCATAGTTCAGTTCTAGTTCAGTTCTAGTTCAGTTCTAGTTCAGTTCTAGTTCAGTTCTAGTTCAGTTCTAGTTCAGTTCTAGTTCAGTTCTAGTTCAGTTCTAGTTCAGTTCTAGTTCAGTTCTAGTTCAATTCTAGTTCAGTTCTAGTTCAGTTCTAGTTCAGTTCTAGTTCAGTTCTAGTTCAGTTCTAGTTCAGTTCTAGTTCAGTTCTAGTTCAGTTCTAGTTCAGTTCTAGTTCAGTTCTAGTTCAGTTCTAGTTCAGTTCTAGTTCAGTTCTAGTTCAGTTCTAGTTCAGTTCTAGTTCAGTTCTAGTTCAGTTCTAGTTCAGTTCTAGTTCAGTTCTAGTTCAGTTCTAGTTCAGTTCTAGTTCAGTTCTAGTTCAGTTCTAGTTCAGTTCTAGTTCAATTCTAGTTCAGTTCTAGTTCAGTTCTAGATCAGTTCTAGTTCAGTCATAGTTCAGTTCTAGTTCAGTTCTAGTTCAGTTCTAGTTCAGTTCTAGTTCAGTTCTAGTTCAGTTCTAGTTCAGTTCTAGTTCAGTTCTAGTTCAGTTCTAGTTCAGTTCTAGTTCAGTTCTAGTTCAGTTCTAGTTCAGTTCTAGTTAAGTTCAGTTCAGTTCTAGTCAGTTCTATTCAGTTCAGTAGTTCAGTTCTAGTTCAGTCTATTCATTCTAGTTCAGTTGCTAGTCAGTTCTAGTTCAAGTTCTAGTTCAGTTCTAGTTCAGTTCTAGTTCAGTTCTAGTTCAGTTTCTAGTTCAGTTCTAGTTCAGTTCTAGTTCAGTTCTAGTTCAGTTCTAGTTCAGTTCTAGTTCAGTTCTAGTTCAGTTCTAGTTCAGTTCTAGTTCAGTTCTAGTTCAGTTCTAGTTCAGTTCTAGTTCAGTTCTAGTTCAGTTCTAGTTCAGTCTAGTTCAGTTCTAGTTCAGTTCTAGTTCAGTTCTAGTTCAGTTCTAGTTCAATTCTAGTTCAGTTCTAGTTTCAGTTCTAGATTCAAGTTCTAGTTCAGTCATAGTTCAGTTCTAGATCAGTTCTAGTTCAGTCTATAGTTCAGTTCTAGTTCAGTTCTAGTTCAGTTCTAGTTCAGTCTAGTTCAGTTCTAGTTCAGTTCTAGTTCAGTTTAGTTCAGTTCTAGTTCAGTTCTAGTTCAGTTCTAGTTCAATTCTAGTTCAGTTCTAGTTCAGTTCTAGTTCAGTTCTAGTTCAGTTCTAGTTCAGTTCTAGTTCAGTTCTAGTTCAGTTCTAGTTCAGTTCTAGTTCAGTTCTAGTTCAGTTCAAGTTCAGTTCAAGTTCAGTTCTAGTTCAGTTCTAGTTCAGTTTCGAGTTCAGTTCTAGTTCTAGTTCAGTTCTAGTTCAGTTCTAGTTCAGTTCTAGTTCAGTTCTAGTTCAGTTCTAGTTCAGTTTAGTTAGTTCTAGTTCAGTTCTAGTTCAGTTCTAGTTCAGTTCTAGTTCAGTTCTAGTTCAGTTCTAGTTCAGTTCTAGTTCAGTTCTAGTTCAGTTCTAGTTCAGTTCTAGTTCATGTTCTAGTTCAGTTCTAGTTCAGTTCTAGTTCAGTTCTAGTTCAGTTCTAGTTCAGTTCTAGTTCAGTTCTAGTTCAGTTCTAGTTCAGTTCTAGTTCAGTTCTAGTTCAGTTCTAGTTCAGTTCGTAGTTCAGTTCTAGTTCAGTTCTAGTTCAGTTCTAGTTCAGTTCTAGTCAGTTCTAGTTCAGTTCTAGTTCAGTTCTAGTTCAGTTCTAGTTCAGTTCTAGTTCAGTTCAGTTCTAGTTCAGTTCTAGTTCAGTTCTAGTTCAGTTCTAGTTCAGTTCTAGTTCAGTTCTAGTTCAGTTCTAGTTCAGTTCTAGTTCATTCTAGTTCAGTTTCTAGTTCAGTTCTAGTTCAGTTCTAGTTCAGTTCTAGTTCAGTTCTAGTTCAGTTTCTAGTTTCAGTTCTATTTTAGGTCTAGTTCAGTTCTACTTCAGCTCAAGTTCAGTTCTACTTTAGCTCAAGTTCAGTTCTAGTTTAGTTCTAATTCAGCTCTAGTTTCTAGTTCCAGTTCAGTTCACACAAATTTGTGGTAATAAATAATAATTACCGCAGCTCTCAAATTAACATGATTTTGATGTGATAACCTTTTTTTCTTACATATTTAACGTTTGATTTATTGCGCTTTTATGACAGAGTAATCCATTAATTTTAAATTAAATTATTAAAATTTAAACAAACAAAGATGTTTTTGATTTAACAAAAAATCGGTTCCTTTAATTTTATTTTATTATATTTAAAAATAAAAAAGTTTTATTCAATACTATGGAAACAAGGAAATGGTTAATTTCATGGTTTTGTATAAAAGATGTTTCCACTAATCACTTGATAACATTAAATAATTTTGCAAACATTAGTCAGTTTTAAATAGCTGTCACGAATGATTAATGGCTATATTTAAAAGTAGAACAGCAAATGCAAACTTTGGAAACGATATATTGCATCACTTTATTTTTGACCGATATTAACAAATCAAATCCCTCAAAGACGTATAATAAATATATGTGATAATTGTTTTAAATAAAAAAACACTTTCTGTCGTTTTAATAATACTTGATTATTTTATTTATTAACTATTAAATCTATCACCAGTTTGTTCGTTTGTTCTAAAATTTGTTGATCATCACTTTTGCTCCAAAATTAAGCACGATGACGGTGACGGTATTCGTAACCACCGTTAGAAGCGTATCTGCCAGTATGACTTCCAGAGAAGCCAGATGATACAGCATGAGAGGCGGAAGCAGCGGGAGCCAAATATTGGTTAGAAGGTTGAGCTACAAAACCATGTCCGGAGCTACCGGCACCGAAACCACCGAAAGAAGAGCCACCAGAGGAGAAACCACCAGTGTTGCCACCAAAACCAGAGGAGAAACCACCAGTGTTGCCACCGAAACCGGAAGAGAAACCAGTAGAGACGGCATGAGAGGTGGAGGCAGCAGGAGCCAAATATTGACGGGAAGGTTGAACAGCAACACCATGGCCGGAGCTACCAGCACCGAAACCACCGAATGAAGAGCCACCAGAAGAGAAACCACCGGAGTGACCACCAGAGGAGAAACCACCAGTGTTGCCACCGAAACCGGAAGAGAAGCCACCAGTGTTTCCACCGAAACCGGAAGAGACGACATGAGAGGTGGAAGCAGCAGGAGCCAAATATTGGCGAGAAGGTGCACTAGCAGCACCGAAACCACCAGATGAGAAACCACCAGAGTGACCGCCGGATGAGAAACCACCGGAGAGACCACCAAAACCAGCAGAGTGACCGCCGAAACCACCAGAGTGACCACCGGAGAAACCGGTAGAGACAACATGGGAGCTGGAAGCAGCAGGTGCCAAATATTGGTTGGAAGGTTGAGCTACAAAACCATGGCTGGAGCTACCTGCACCAAAACCACCGAATGAACCTCCGAAGGAACCACCAGAGGATTGATGAGGAGGCAAATATTTGCTGCTCAAAGCTGAGGCACCGGTGGCCAAAACTGCCAAAGTCAAAATGAAGATTTTCTAAAAAGCATAGAACAAAACAATTTATTAATTCAAATTCTAAGCCGTTAAATAATAAAAATTTTAATGTTCTATTCCTCATAGAACAGGAACTGTCCGAACCAGTTGAATTTTTATGAAATACTTTTAACACTCACCATTGTGTTGTTTTGTGTGCTGTTTCAAACGAAATTCCTGAAACTGATGCTTGATCTTGAATTTCATACAACTTTTATACAAAATTTGAAACAAACTGTGAATAGTGTAAAATAGAAAAATGTTTTTTATTTTTTTTTTTTATTTTTAATATACTATATAATAATTTGTTACTTTTGTATGTATGCATTCTATATAAACACATTATATTTTGGCTAAAATTAATGAAGAATTTTTAATTTGTTTTTATTTTATTTTTGTTATTTTATTTTATCTAAGAAGAAGAAACAAAATATTATTATTTGTTGCTGTTAAAATAGTAATTTATTTAAAAATTCACTTTCGCACAGGAAAGTGACCATACAAGATCGGTAATAAATTAAGCTATTGTATAAATATGCTTAATTTTTTTTAGAAATCAATTAAAAACATATGAAATAAAAAGATAAGAAAAACTTGGGCTTAAAATACAAGCATTATTCATTATTATTGTTAAATTTTTTAATGCTCTGCACAATGGGAGATGTTGAAAGTCGAAGAACCATCAGCCATAAGAGTTCGAATATGATGAGCAGTTTTAAGTATAACATCATGAATGTTCTTATCAAACTCAAGTAGAAGTTGTAAAACCATTAGAGGACTCTCAAGGAACAATCTTGGACATTCGGAATGAGTGGACTTCTATTTGTAGACTAGTTCAGAGATCAACATGTATTGGAATACCATACCTTTCAGAATACTGTATTGTTCATACTACCTCTTGATCTTCGTATAATGACGACCTCTGCTTGCAAGACAACGAGGCATAAGGAAACCAGATTTTGGAAATCTAGAACATATGAACATGCAAGGATTTTAAATCTACTGCCCTCAGTCTGGAATCAACCTAAACACAGACTTTGATAAAGTTTTCAAAATCAAAGAGTCTTGCTAGAATGAGTAGTGAACCCGAACAGAACACCAGATTTTATATAGATGGTTCTAAAATAAATTGCGATGTTGGTTCTGTTGTCTCCTGTGAAGAAGCTGGGATAAGAATATGTCATCGTCTTCCCAATAACTATAGTTTTTTTATGCTGAAATATGTATAGATGAGGAAAAGCAAAAAGGATCTGCCAAGGCTAGGTCGCCTTTCGGAGATTATCCTAGATTGAGTCCCTTCGCAAAGAGCAGATGATCTAGCCACAACGTGAGCAACTCCTTAGGGATGTATCATAAGTAGTATTTTAAGGTTCTTTCCTTAAGAGGCTGAAAATAGATGGAATAAACCAGACATACGTATAGGGTCCAAGTTAAAGTGGTCCTCCTTCATTGAGAAATGTTCTAGACAATTTATTATTTATTATCAACGACCTATTGAGATGTCTCACTGTCACATTAATATACACTACGATACATCTGACAATTAGTGTGGTCTTGTCAGAACTGTGAACTTACGATATTATTTGACAGGTTTCATTCGAAAACAACAATAGTTGAAGCCGTGTGAAAGAGAAATACGCTTCTCTTCAGATTAGGGATTTCGAAATTGTCTTGATTTGTTTTTGGTCTCACAAACTGAGTACATCATTTCGCACGAGGTCCATACCTTTCCATAATATTCTGAAAATATATTTAATACTAATGTTTCATCAGAAATACACAAGATTTGACAAAAATCCCGGATTTTTTTAGTTCTTTTCTTTTTTAGTTCTGTATCTAGAAACCTTATCTATTGGTTCAAAATACTAATAGTAGCTTAAGATAACAAACATTTATGACAAAATGTTCTCTAGCATATAAGGAAAATGGCAGAAGAAGAAGCTCTCTTAAGGGACACCATAAGACCAAACGTAGTAGCTCAGACTAAAAGATGACTAGATGTCTGAAGAGAGACCATATACATATAAACAAACTTATAGAAAAACTAGTACGATATCAACCATAAGTATAAGTGATACAGAAATGCCCACAACTGCTTAAAGAGGTAGGTCAAAACACACTAGTCACGTGACGGATTACTGAATGGTAAAAACCCTACAGCCGATTGATAACACTCTATACAAGCGGCTCTTCACTTTCTTTTACAAGTTTCAGATGTAATCCATGATATTTTCAAGCGGTTTACAGTACACAAGTAGTTTTGGAACCCATGAATCGTCTAGTGTTAACAAAGTTTTGAAACAATACAACATATAAATCATTCCTATTTCCAGTTCCAATACTACATTTCACGCCGCATTATTTATGAGCTATGAAAATAAAAACAACAATACAGAAGCATTTCTTATTTTTTTGTTTACGTTGATCATATAAAAGTTATTCTATTTATTAATACAACTATTTTGCATTTTATTTATGTTTATTGTTTAATTCCTGTATGACAAATATCTAGAAAGATTTGTTTTGATTTCATTTCTTTATTGTTCTTGATATTTGTTTAGTTAAACTTCTTTGTGAATTATTTACTAGTTTTTAAAGTGTTTTCTTTATTGGTCAAACAAGTTGGTTTGGTTCAAAATGTTCAATTTTTCAAATTGGGGAATATTTCTTTATGAATTCATGTTAAACTCTATTTAAAAATTAAGTCATAATAATTTTAAGTTACTAGTATAAGGTTTTATTAATTGTCTATGGGTTTTAATGATGCTTTTATTTTTTCGTTATTATTTTTAATTTTTCTTCTTTTCTGTTTTAATTGCTTAAAGAAGTGAGGTTGTTTTAAAACATACGGTGAAGACACATTGTTTAATGAAAACGAACATCTTATATACGAGGAGTAAACAACAAAGTTTGGTAAAAATCGGAAGGTTTTCAAAAAAAATATAATAAACATTTAACATTTAAATAAGTATAAAATTGAAATATATTACTTTGTTATTGCTTCCTTATGGTGCCAGTTGCAATATCTATATTTCAATACCAGTTCAACCACAACCCTCGCATTTTGAAACTGGTTATCAATACCTTTCTTTTTTGAAACAAAAGTGAGAGGTAAAATTCTTAAATTAGGCAAATAACACTTCTAGTTACTTAGGCATTTTTAATTAATTCTAAACGTGATTTTGATACTGTAAATAAAAACAAATAATTATCTTGATAACAACCGATTTATTAACTATCAACTTTTACCTATTTGAAGAAATTATACAACATTTAAAGAATGTATACAAATCACTTTCAATTAAATAAACTGCAGCTGATGTCACTAATCGAAATAAAATTTTTTGCATAATTAATACTTATGTTTGTTTTTTTAAAAAAGTTTTTTGTTAATTCTTTTTTTTAGAACAGGAATATAACGTCAATAAGACAGGCCCCACAAGAAAACTATATTTATTTTAATAATTTAACAAAAACAAGTTATATATTATTTAGTATTTAATAATTGTTTGCGTAGGTATAAGTTAGTGGATAATTTGATTAAAATAGAAATTCGAGTGTTGACATATTTGTTAATCATATTAATTTAATATTTCACTTGTATAATCATACCTTATTGACACGCCTACTTTAAGTGGATGGGACATGTTTTGATGTCAGTTTTTTTAATAGTGATCAAAGAATACATAACATGTATAATATTATATGTTGTTTTAATAAAGGCTTTTCCAATAAGAACTTAGTTTTTTAATATGTAATAACAACATAAGTGTGTAATATTTTGTTCTAAATAAAATCGTCCTTTTACGACTGCTATTTTGAACTTGGTAGTAATCCAATGGTAATGTATCAAAACCAACCAGTTTTCAACAGGGTCACTTCAGGGAAAATTTCGGCGCTTTTTTAAAAGAGAATCAAATTTACCACGAAGTTCTCAAAGCCAATAAGGCTTAAAATTTGCAACTCCGAAAATTTTAGTGTCTATTGACCAGACTGTAGACTAGACTATAGACTAAAATATAGACTAGATTATTGACTAGACTATAGACTAGACTAGACTAGACTATAGACTAGACTATAGACTAGACTATAGACTAGACTATAGACTAGACTATAGACTAGACTATATACTAGACTATAGACTAGACTATATACTAGACTATAGACTAGACTATAGACTAGACTATAGACTAGACTATAGACTAGACTATAGACTAGACTATAGACTAGACTATAGACTAGACTATAGACTAGGACTATATGACTAGACTATAGACTAGACTATAGACTAGACTATAGACTAGACTATAGACTAGACTATAGACTAGACTATAGACTAGACTATAGACTAGACTATAGACTAGACTATAGACTAGACTATAGACTAGACTATAGACTAGACTATAGACTAGACTATAGACTAGACTATAGACTAGACTACAGACTAGACTATAGACTAGACTATAGACTAGACTACAGACTAGACTACAGACTAGACTACAGACTAGACTATAGACTAGACTATACACTAGAATATTGACTAGACTATAGACTAGACTATAGACTAGACTATAGACTAGACTATAGACTAGACTTTAGACTAGACTATAGACTAGACTATAGACTAGACTATAGACTAGACTATAGACTAGACTTTAGACTAGACTATAGACTAGACTATAGACTAGACTATAGACTAGACTATAGACTAGACTATAGACTAGACAATAGACTAGACTATAGACTAAACTATAGACTAGACTATAGACTAGACTATAGACTAGACTATAGACTAGACTATAGACTAGACTATAGACTAGACTATAGACTAGACTATAGACTAGACTATAGACTAGACTATAGACTAGACTATAGACTAGACTATAGACTAGACTATAGACTAGACTATAGACTAGACTATAGACTAGACTATAGACTAGACTATAGACTAGACTATAGACTAGACTATAGACTAGACTATAGACTAGACTATAGACTAGACTATAGACTAGACTATAGACTAGACTATAGACTAGACTATAGACTAGACTATAGACTAGACTATAGACTAGACTATAGACTAGACTATAGACTAGACTATAGACTAGACTATAGACTAGACTATAGACTAGACTATAGACTAGACTATAGACTAGACTATAGACTAGACTATAGACTAGACTATAGACTAGACTATAGACTAGACTATAGACTAGACTATAGACTAGACTATAGACTAGACTATAGACTAGACTATAGACTAGACTATAGACTAGACTATAGACTAGACTATAGACTAGACTATAGACTAGACTATAGACTAGACTATAGACTAGACTATAGACTAGACTATAGACTAGACTATAGACTAGACTATAGACTAGACTATAGACTAGACTATAGACTAGACTATAGACTAGACTATAGACTAGACTATAGACTAGACTATAGACTAGACTATAGACTAGACTATAGACTAGACTATAGACTAGACTATAGACTAGACTATAAACTAGACTATAGACTAGACTATAGACTAGACTATAGACTAGACTATAGACTAGACTATAGACTAGACTATAGACTAGACTATAGACTAGACTATAGACTAGACTATAGACTAGACTATAGACTAGACTATAGACTAGACTATAGACTAGACTATAGACTAGACTATAGACTAGACTATAGACTAGACTATAGACTAGACTATAGACTAGACTATAGACTAGACTATAGACTAGACTATAGACTAGACTATAGACTAGACTATAGACTAGACTATAGACTAGACTATAGACTAGACTATAGACTAGACTATAGACTAGACTATAGACTAGACTATAGACTAGACTATAGACTAGACTATAGACTAGACTATAGACTAGACTATAGACTAGACTATAGACTAGACTATAGACTAGACTATAGACTAGACTATAGACTAGACTATAGACTAGACTATAGACTAGACTATAGACTAGACTATAGACTAGACTATAGACTAGACTATAGACTAGACTATAGACTAGACTATAGACTAGACTATAGACTAGGCTATAGACTAGACTATAGAGAAGACTATAGACTAGACTATAGACTAGACTATAGACTAGACTAGACTATAGACTAGACTAGACTATAGACTAGACTAGACTATAGACTAGACTAGACTATAGACTAGACTATAGACTAGACTATAGACTAGACTATAGACTAGACTATAGACTAGACTAGACTATAGACTAGACTAGACTATAGACTAGACTAGACTAGACTATAGACTAGACTAGACTAGACTATAGACTAGATAGACTAGACTAGACTAGACTAGACTATAGACTAGACTAGACTAGACTAGACTAGACTAGACTAGACTAGACTAGACTAGACTAGACTATAGACTAGACTAGACTATAGACTAGACTAGACTATAGACTATAGACTAGACTAGACTATAGACTAGACTATAGACTAGACTATAGACTAGACTATAGACTAGACTATAGACTAGACTATAGACTAGACTATAGACTAGACTATAGACTAGACTATAGACTAACTATAGACTAGACTATAGACTAGACTATAGACTAGACTATAGACTAGACTATAGACTAGACTATAGACTAGACTATAGACTAGACTATAGACTAGACTATAGACTAGACTATAGACTAGACTATAGACTAGACTATAGACTAGACTATAGACTAGACTATAGACTAGACTATAGACTAGACTATAGACTAGACTATAGACTAGACTATAGACTAGACTATAGACTAGACTATAGACTAGACTATAGACTAGACTAGTAGACTAGACTATAGACTAGACATAGACTAGACTATAGACTAGACTATAGACTAGACTTATAGGACTAGACTATAGGACTAGACTCTAGACTAGACTATAGACTAGACTATAGACTAGACTATAGACTAGACTATAGACTAGACTATAGACTAGACTATAGACTAGACTATAGACTAGACTATAGACTAGACTATAGACTAGACTATAGACTAGACTATAGACTAGACTATAGACTAGACTATAGACTAGACTATAGACTAGACTATAGACTAGACTATAGGACTAGACTATAGGACTAGACTATAGACTAGACTATAGACTAGACTATAGACTAGACTATAGACTAGACTATGACTAGACTATAGACTAGACTATAGACTAGACTATAGACTAGACTATTAGACTAGACTATAGACTAGACTATAGACTAGACTATAGACTAGACTATAGACTGACTATAGACTAGACTATAGACTAGACTATAGACTAGACTATAGACTAGACTATAGGACTAGACTATAGACTAGACTATAGACTAGACTATAGACTAGACTATAGACTAGACTATAGACTAGACTATAGACTAGACTATAGACTAGACTATAGACTAGACTATAGACTAGACTATAGACTAGACTATAGACTAGACTATAGACTAGACTATAGACTAGACTATAGACTAGACTATAGACTAGACTATAGACTAGACTATAGACTAGACTATAGACTAGACTATAGACTAGACTATAGACTAGACTATAGACTAGACTATAGACTAGACTATAGACTAGACTATAGACTAGACTATAGACTAGACTATAGACTAGACTATAGACTAGACTATAGACTAGACTATAGACTAGACTATAGACTAGACTATAGACTAGACTATAGACTAGACTATAGACTAGACTATAGACTAGACTATAGACTAGACTATAGACTAGACTTAGACTAGACTATAGACTAGACTATAGACTAGACTATAGACTAGACTATAGACTAGACTTAGACTAGACTATAGACTAGACTATAGACTAGACTATAGACTAGACTATAGACTAGACTATAGACTAGACTATAGACTAGACTATAGACTAGACTATAGACTAGACTATAGACTAGACTATAGACTAGACTATAGACTAGACTATAGACTAGACTATAGACTAGACTATAGACTAGACTATAGACTAGACTATAGACTAGACTATAGACTATAGACTAGACTATAGACTAGACTATAGACTAGACTATAGACTAGACTATAGACTAGACTATAGACTAGACTATAGACTAGACTATAGACTAGACTATAGACTAGACTATAGACTAGACTATAGACTAGACTATAGACTAGACTATAGACTAGACTATAGACTAGACTATAGACTAGACTATAGACTAGACTATAGACTAGACTATAGACTAGACTATAGACTAGACTATAGACTAGACTATAGACTAGACTATAGACTAGACTATAGACTAGACTATAGACTAGACTATAGACTAGACTATAGACTAGACTATAGACTAGACTATAGACTAGACTATAGACTAGACTATAGACTAGACTATAGACTAGACTATAGACTAGACTATAGACTAGACTATAGACTAGACTATAGACTAGACTATAGACTAGACTATAGAACTAGACTATAGACTAGACTATAGACTAGACCAACGGTTCCCAAAGGGGGTCCGCGGACCCCTAGTGGTCCGTAGCAAAATCCTAGGGGGTCCGCGAAGACGAACGAAAAAAATCATGAATAAAAAATATTCTCTATATGTTACAACATATTAAAAATATCTCCAAATTTTTCATAAATACTAAAATACACAATTTTTATTCAATAATCCCAGATTTGTTGGTGACTCTTTGAATTTTATTGTTTCGGTCGTTTATCAGGATGAAGCTAGGCGCTACAAATTTATTGTTTCACTTTTATAAAGTAAGTATTACGTGATTTGTAATTTTTTATAAATATATATGTATCGAAATAAATGTTTTTATAGCAGACGGATAATGATTTGCCTTAGAATTAAATACTGATACTGGTATCCCGGAATATGAAGTTAGGTCACATTTCATAATATTTTTTTAAATTGTAAGCAAAAGTGTTAATCTAGTTAATTTTAAATATAAATATTCCATTCCAACGTGATACACAGATTTTAACTTCATTTTGTTGTCCAATATTATTAAATCAACATCAGAATATTCATAGCGTTTTGCGTAAATAGTCAAAACCACGCAGTAAAATAATTCGTAGGTATTTTAAAATTCAAATTTAAGATCCAAATTCACAGTACATTCGCAAAGAGTTCAGGTCATATTTTATGTGGGTAACGCATTCCGCAACAACATCGAAGAAGTCTAACTTTCACATATTTTCCCGAAAACTTAGCTTACATACTCAGCTCACTTCTATGCAATCGCAAAAAAATTTAGAAACATGACTCTTTAAGCACATGTCGACAATACTTGTTAAAGAAACCTTTTCTCTACCTTGACGAGAAATGAACATGAAAGCTCTCACGATCATAAAATTAAACATCATGTTAGAAGTCATTCTATATTTAAAACCATGAAATTGAAAACATCCCCGAAATACTAAATGTTCTCAATGTACGGGAATATTTATAGGGTTTATGGACCAGGACTAAGACAATTTTCAGACGAACAATTACACAGTGATACAGCAAAAAAAATGCAGGGGTTCTCATATACCAATTCCATTTCGTTATAGTCCATAGAGTAGGAATTTATTTTTAATTTTTCCCGATCACTTAGTTTAGTTCCTTTTTAAGAGCAAAAGTTGTGAAAAAGAGCTATTTTTGAAGTTTTAACTTTAAAAAAAATATATGTTTGGTAGTTTGCAACCGATTTTCAAATTGGATATTTTGTTTTAAAGATACAAGTGTTGTCTTTCAACCCAAAAAAATAAATCCAAAATTTATGATTAATGTTTTGGTTACGGCTATTTAAGTAAAAAAACTCACACTTTTTTCACAATTTTTAATTTTCATATGCTCTACGTTGGCCATGAAGCAGTAACTTTAGCTTTTATTACATTTGAAAAAAGGCACATTAAGTTGGGTTTCCAATGATGGTCAATTTATGATAATCGATGAAAAAGGTTATGAGTTGTGCTAAGTTTTATAAAAATATAGCATATTTCTTCCATACAAAAACGTTCATGTTTCTGGTTTTCTTTGTAACAAGTTTAAAAAATGTTTATAAACATTTTTATACAAAAATTAATTTGTATGGAGAAAACCAAAAATTCGAGAAACATGCTATTAGAAAAATTGGCATCGATTTTTATGAAATAACAAGTTTTAGAAACCTTCCTTTATGTGATTCTTCAAGAAAGTAATAAAAGATGAACTCACTGCCTCATGGTCAAAGTAGAGCATGATGAAAATGAAAATTTTTTAAAAAAGTGTGAGTTTTTTACTTAAACGACCGTAACTCAGACATTTGACCATAAATTTTGGATTTCTTTTTTTGGATTAAAAGACACATCATTAAAAAAATATCGGATTTGAAAATCGGATGAAAACTACTAAACTTATGATTTTTCAAATTTAAAACTTCAAAAATGGCTCTTTTTCGCATCTTTTGCTCTTAAAAAGTAAGTTTAACGAAGTGATAGGGAAAACTAAAAATACTTTTTACACTTTTGTATCACAGTGTTATTTATAACAATAAGATATCAAAATATGTATGGGGTCCGTGAAATTAAATAAATTCCTCAAGGGGTCCGCGAAGTAAAAATGGTGGGAACCGCTGGACTAGACTATAGACTAGACTATAGACTAGACTATAGACTAGACTATAGACTAGACTATAGACTAGACTATAGACTAGACTATAGACTAGACTATAGACTAGACTATAGACTAGACTATAGACTAGACTATAGACTAGACTATAGACTAGACTATAGACTAGACTATAGACTAGACTATAGACTAGACTATAGACTAGACTATAGACTAGACTATAGACTAGACTATAGTAGACTAGACTATAGACTAGACTATAGACTAGACTATAGACTAGACTATAGACTAGACTATAGACTAGACTATAGACTAGACTATAGACGACTATAGACTAGACTATAGACTAGACTATAGACTAGACTATAGACTAGACTATAGACTAGACTATAGACTAGACTATAGACTAGACTATAGACTAGACTATAGACTAGACTATAGACTAGACTATAGACTAGACTATAGACTAGACTATAGACTAGACTATAGACTAGACTATAGACTAGACTATAGACTAGACTATAGACTAGACTATAGACTAGACTATAGACTAGACTATAGACTAGACTATAGACTAGACTATAGACTAGACTATAGACTAGAATATAGACTAGACTATAGACTAGACTATAGACTAGACTATAGACTAGACTATAGACTAGACTATAGACTAGACTATAGACTAGACTATAGACTAGACTATAGACTAGACTATAGACTAGACTATAGACTAGACTATAGACTAGACTATAGACTAGACTATAGACTAGACTATAGACTAGACTATAGACTAGACTATAGACTAGACTATAGACTAGACTATAGACTAGACTATAGACTAGACTATAGACTAGACTATAGACTAGACTATAGACTAGACTATAGACTAGACTATAGACTAGACTATAGACTAGTCTATAGTCTATAGACTATAGACTAGACTATAGACTAGACTATAGACTAGACTATAGACTAGACTATAGACTAGACTAGACTATAGACTAGACTATAGACTAGACTATAGACTAGACTATAGACTAGACTATAGACTAGACTATAGACTAGACTATAGACGACTATAGACTAGACTATAGACTAGACTATAGACTAGACTATAGACGACTATAGACTAGACTATAGACTAGATAGACTAGACTATAGACTAGACTATAGACTAGACTATAGACTAGACTATAGACTAGACTATAGACTAGACTATAGACTAGACTATAGACTAGACTAGACTATAGACTAGACTATAGACTAGACTATAGACTAGACTATAGACTAGACTATAGACTAGACTATAGACTAGACTATAGACTAGACTATAGACTAGACTATAGACTAGACTATAGACTAGACTATAGACTAGACTATAGTCTAGTTTCATAGTGGAAACACATATCATGAGCCGATGATATCTTTGGTCATATTTTCTAATAATTTGCTTTCGTCGCAATAATTGTTTCCTCGTTAACCATATACCTGGTCACCTTAAAAATATTTTGTTCAAAAAATTAATGTATTTCTTGTATTGCATTTTTGAACAAAAAAAACTGTAAATATGTATGTCGAGGTATTGTTTTTTTGTTTGCAAATTATTCAACTTAATTTTGTTGTTTCTATAGTATTTAGTTAAACTATTTAACTTAATTATACTAGTTTAAATATTAATTTAAATGGACAGTTTATTCACCTCTATTGTTATTAATACTAAAAAATATACTATATAGATATAAAATAAATTTATAATCTTAAAAATATTGTATCAAACTGTGATAGCGTCATTTTGATTTTTTTATTTATCTTTTATAATTGTTTATAATATTAATAAATAAACAATAAATAATATGAATCATTTAGGGTGTAGAGTTGAAGAGAAATACATTTTGTTTAAAGAGTGTCGAAAAGGAATATGTTGAAATATATTAAATAGTTACGTTTCGGTGGTTGTAAGGAATGGTTAGTACGGAAGCTATGGAAAATATAAAATTATCGTATATATCATTTGTGTTTTAAATTTTCTTGCCTCAAACTTAATTCTACCAAAAATATCTAACTATTTATTTTATTGAAGTATAAAATCTATATTTAATATGTTCAATTTATTATTTATGCACAAAACACCAGCCTCTCCCAATTATTGTTTATGTTCAGCTCAAATAACACGCATTGTAATGACCCCACAATAAACAAGCATATATCAACATCCTCTCCGTCACCAACTTGATCATTAACAAGTTATCACTTGGAAATATCTTAATAGTACATGATCTGGTGTGGTGTTGGTTGGTATCTGACTGTCTGCTGTTTATAATAGACTTCATGGGAGGTATATTAAATTTGTCATTGTGTTTGATACTTTAAAAAGTGTCATCATGTCCATGGACCCTGAAATACATACTTTTAATACAGACGTCATGGACGTTATGACACAGTAATGAGTGTAATGGTATACATTGATGTTATGAAACACTCAAACGTGTCATAATGTACATGGTGATTGTGACACTTTTAAATAAGAAATGGATTGGAAGGTGACGTGTCATAATGTCCATGGATGTTATATCGTACCAAAAAGAATCATAGTGTACATGGACATAACCTCCACTTTCAAAAGTGTCATAATATCCATGGATTTTGTGACACTTTTAAAACATAAATGTATTGGAAAATTTGTTTATTATTTAAAAAGGAGGCACTCTTATCCTGGAGAGAACTGCTCGTAAATTTAGTGTATGTTCGATGTCACATGTCCATGGACTTGTAAAAAGTGTCGTAGTGTCCATTAATCTGTAAACTTGAAGCTCTAAAGAAACAAATGTGGTCATTCAAGACCGGAATACAGACAAGGATGATTGGGCTGTGAACACTGTCGTAAGCGACGACGTAATCTCAATCTATACTGATGGCTCAAAGACAGAATCTGGGAATTAAATTTCGAAAATTCGACCATACATATATACTTGCACGGCCATGCATCAATCAGTTGTATTTAATCATTGGCTCAACTGACACAACATCACGTTGAGTCGATATGGGTTCTAGGACATGGGGGCATCCGGGGAAATGAAATATCTGATGAATGCGCAACCAAAGGGTCGTCCCTAGATTTAACCCTTGCGCAAAAGATATTTACACTCCCCTGGTGACCCTATCAAAATTGATAGATGACTGGGCTTTGAGTGTGACGGAACTCAGGTGGTCAAATATCACCAATTGTAGAATATCGAGACATAGGTAGGAACGTATGGGGTACCCACGTTATAACTACTGAAGAATCTGTTTGGGCGAAGAAGAAGTGGAATTGGTACAAGACCTTATACGTGACTGCCCAGCCTTACAAGAGCACAGACTACTCTATCTTGGTAGAGCTCTTATCCACGATCTGCACTGTCTTAGAGATGCGTCACTAGTAAACATTATAGGCTTTATTAGAAACACCGGCTGGTTTTTACAAAGACCGCAAGAACTGCGTAATCAATGAAATTAGGGAGAGAAACTATTCTCTAAACATAAGGGAATGTGAATTCTAATGGTATCACAATGGGCCACAAGGCCTCCAAATGAACTCGCTAACAAGCGAGCAACCTACGTAGCCTAACCTAACCTATAGCGAGGGAGCATAAGAAATAGCAGGAAGCTAGAGTGTGGTATGTGGAGAGACTAAGGTCTAGAAAAAGTGTTGAATAAAAAAAATTAAACAGACCCTGCATTAGCGCTTCATATAGCGGTTCCTCACAATCGCATACAACACTCTTACTTACAATTTTTCAATAAGATGTTGTTTTTTTGTTGCACACCTTAATTTTTTATTTCAGAAAATTTTGTTAATTTTTTTTTTTTTTGGTAAAGACGAAGACAAAACAAATTGATTCTGCATATATTTCATCTTAAATAATTCTTACTTTTGATTTTTTTTTGGCTTTAATGTAAAAAAATATATAATATTCATATGTATTGCAGAAAAGCAAATATTCAAAATGAGGCCACAATAATAAGCTACTTAATTTGTTTTTGTTTTCTGTGGAAGTTTTATCTTTGTTGAATTTTGGCTTTTGTCGATTAAAATGTTTATTTTTTCTGCGCTTCAGATTGCGTCTGTGTATCTGAGTGTGCAGTTTTTTTTTGCAACAGATGAAGTCAACAAACAGCAGGTAAGAAAGAGCATTTAGCGAAAATTTGCATTTACAGCCACAGAACAGTGGGTTGTAAGGTGGTGGGGATTTGAGACAATAATTCTCACGTTATAGTACATTGTAGGTGTAGGATTTGAATACAATATCTTAATTATACATTTAAAGAAAAACCAACATTCTGAATATAAGTTATAGTTCCGTATATAACTAACTATGAAGTTTTAACATAGTTAGTTCTAATCGAATACAAATTTTTAAAACTTAATCATTATTTGCAAATTTGGTTGAACTTAAAACTTGAAAATATACAGATATATTAAGTTTATTGACATCATCTAGTCCCCTAAACAAACGTCCCGTTTTTAAGTAATTCATAAATGTTGTATGGCCAGACATGGTATGTGGAGTGATGGAAAAAATTTTCCATTTATGGACTTGTTTGTGAGGCAACCAACTTTTATTTGTCCTCTAAAAAGCTTTAATACTTGCTCTGAAGCGAACAATAGTTTTATGTTTTTGGATTATTGAAATTTGTTGAAAGAAAAAAACTTTTTTATAAAAACTAAAATTTATTTCATTTGAGTAGGTAGTTATTTCACAAATCGTAACATCACATTATCTTGAGAAAATTTTAATCAACTAGAATAGCTAAGCAAAACTCTAGTACAAATGTTCCTATTCTATTTTAATGGACCTTTAAGGCAATTAGCCCAATCCCGCGAAGATCTAGACTTTCTTTTCGATGATATAAAATCACTGGCTGAAGTGAAGAGGTTGCCGACGGCATTGGTATTCTTCTCAACTTCTAGAAATACTGCGAAGAAGAGGAAAAGTGTGGTCTGCGCAGATTTAACTTAACATGGATGGATATAGAGGAGAACACGATTTGCGTTAAGCATGCCTGTATTCCACCTTAAAAACCTCACTGATCATTGATCTATTGGTAAACTTGCTAAAAGGTTTAAACTACCCTATAATGATTTTTGTGGAACCGGTGACGTGAAAATAACTGGAACATGCCATTTTTCTGAATTTGAAGACAGAAAGACTTCGTTCACAGAATATTATCAGCATTTCTCTATCAGAAAGAAGACGAAAAAAGTTCTTTAGTTAGATTTATTAAGACAACGAAATGGCTTGAAAGCATCGTATACTGATTTTCATGGAACTGGTGACGAGAAAATAAAGGGAACATGCAATTTCTCAGAAATTGAACGCGAAAAGAGTTCGTTTACAGAATACTATTAACACTTCTTTATCAGAATGAGATTTAGTCAATAACCACGCCTTAATAAAGGCAACGAAATGGCTTGAAATCGTTGTAAACCAGACCGTAGGAATAATTAGTGTAACATAATTAACCTAACCTATAAGCTTAAAGCTTTAAGGAAACGAATGACTATTGAATATTCTGGATAGGAGAAATTGAACTTACA
This sequence comes from Lucilia sericata, assembly GCF_015586225.1. Classification (NCBI taxonomy): domain Eukaryota; kingdom Metazoa; phylum Arthropoda; class Insecta; order Diptera; family Calliphoridae; genus Lucilia; species Lucilia sericata. The sequence continues at coordinate 202,478 of NW_023994785.1, forward strand.
GTAAGGCAACTTTTTAAAGAGCTGTGATGTGAAGTGTAGTATTGAGAAGCATTGTAAAGAGTCAAAGCTGAAGTATTTTTGGGAGAAGAGAACTAGCAGAGGTGTTGGAAATAGAAACAAAGTACTGACTGGTATTAATGATGAATGAAGCTTTAAGGGCAGAGTACTAAACCCAAACTTAAAAGAGTTGGCATAGAAAAGTTAGAGGCATAATAAGTACATTGCAGCTGCTGAAGGAGAATAAACTTTCAGGATCAAAGTATTGCTTGGAGGGGGAAGAGAAAGTATATTCAGGAGCCAGCTTAGAAGGTACCAGAGGGGGGAATCGAAGCTGGAAACATGCTTTGGAGATAGAGTATACATAATACAGACCGACAGTCTGTGTGTCTATAGAAATGCTGTTATCAAACTATAGGTCACAATCCATTGAAACTGGTTGAAATCAGCGCACTGCTACATCTATAACATGTACAGTAAGTGCCGGTTCACAGAGGGAAACTTGTTTTGGTAAACTTTTGGTTTTTGTTTGTGAGGGAATGAAATCTTTGATATTTCTTTCTCTTACTCTCACACACAAAATCAAAACGTTCCCAAAAAGAGTTTCCCTATGTGAACCGGCACTAAGGCCCCCTGAATTTGGAATTTTTAACTCATAAATGAATACTTCCCAACTAAAATTGGAGCAACTTTAAACAGTCACTAAAAATTGAAAGAGTTTATATTGACCAAAAGTCCACATAAGAACTTTCCGAAACTCAATTTAATAATACAGGCCAACTAAACGTTAAATAGTTACTTTTGTTGAAACCTAGAGGCCAAAATTTCTCCATCACATCGCATATTGGATATATCGTGACCTAAAATTTGGAAAACCACCGTTTTTGGTGATATTTGAAACGTTATAAAATCTATTATTATGTCGCCTGAAAGTCCAATTTGTCAGCTTCAAGATTCTAGTCTTCGTAAACTCCAGATTAACTATAAATTGGTATTTTCAAATAGTCTGGAATATGTTTTATTAATCCAGAAATAACCTTTAAGAAATTCCATATTTACTGGATCACATCACCACGATTTGACGGCCAAAATATTTTCAATTACATAATCTATAACTAATCTAAACGTTAACATGTTAAGCAATTCAAACCACTGTGCATGGTAGTAATTTAGTGGGAATACATGAATTTAATGTTACTGATACTCAATGAAAGTGCATCCATAAATTGTATCTTAAATATTTTGTCACTTTCTTTAAATAAAACAAGTCAACTTTTGTGTGCGTTTTCATTTACGACACGTAACGAACATTAAACCGACCACTTAATACACTTCTAATTAATTAATTTGAAAAGGCATGTTGCTTAAAAAAGATTTAAGTAAACTAAGGCCGAATATACCTCGATCGTGAAAGCAAATGAGCAGATTTGTAATAATTGGAAATAATTTCGGGAACACACATATAAGTTAAAGTTTGATTAACCACTAAACCACATAACCAAATAGTTCAAACTTTTCCCTGTAGGGTATACCACAGTATCAAAGTCAATAGTCTGTAAAATTTTGTTTAATCATTATATCAGTTGGTATAAAAGAAAGTAGACTTACATTGAGCCTATTTAGTGTAGTTTCATATTTTGCAATATAAAGTAAAGTTAAACTAAAAGGTAAATTTCTGTAATAATATAAACTTAAAAAATATATAAACAAAGTAACTTTTAAATATTTACAGAATATGGGTGAATTGCTTCACATGTTATTAATTAAAATTGTATTACTATGGCTCATTAGTCTACCCGCCTCAACACTGGCCAGTACAACACCCATGTCAAATGAAATTAACCCTACAAAGGCAGAAAAAGTTTATGTTCGTACTTCGGATTTAGTGTTGAGAGAAAATAGTGGCATACCCTTGATATATCATTTCATCACCGATTATCCTCATCCACACATACCCTCTAATAACTATATAAAACCTTGGGAAGTGGTGGCCTCAAAATCGATAAGAGTTAAAAATCTGGAAGGTGTTAATAGTCGAATTTTGAAAAAGAATAATATTTTGTATTTAGCTAAAACAAATGAATCGGAAGAGAATAAAATAAATAATTGAGAAAAAAGCCGGAACTGTTAAAATTTTTTTAGATTTTTTATTTGTTGTTGTTTTTTTGGTCTTTAAAGGGGATTTAAAAGAAATAGTCTCTTGTTTAAGGTTTAGTATACATAACCACCATCAGCGGCGTATTGGGTATCAACACCAGAGGCAGCAGCTTGTGGAGCAGAGTAGCTGGAGTCGGTGTAGGAGGTAGAGTAAGAGGGAGCTGAGTAGGAAGCAGCAGCTTCAGGAGCAGAGTAGCTGGAACCAGAGCTGGAGTCAGAAGAGAAGCTACCACGGCTGCTGAAACTAGCAGAGCTATCGGGAGCAGAGTATTGCTGGGAAGTGAAAGTGGAAGCAGCTTCAGGGGCTGAGTAGCTAGAATCAGCAGTGTAGCTAGTGCTTTCAGGAGCGACAAAAGAAGCAGCACCTATGGGAGCCGAGAAGCTGGAGCTAGATTTGTAAGAGCTGCTGGCGGCGGGAGCTTTGTATTCAGTAGTCTTGAAGGAAGAGAAAGAAGCAGCACTTTCAGGAGCAGAGTAGCTAGAATCAGAATCGGAAGAGAATCCACTGCGGCTGCTGAAACTGGCAGAGGTGTCAGGGGCAGAGTATTGGTTGGAAGCGAATGAGGATGAAGCTTCTGGGGCAGAGTAGCTGGAATCAGATTTGAAAGTGCCAGAGCTGGTAGAAGCGGGAGCTTGGTATTCAGTAGTTTTGAAGGATGAGAAAGAAGCAGCACTTTCGGGAGCAGAGTAGCTGGAATCCGATTTGAAAGAGCCAGAGCTGCCGGAAGCGGGAGCTTGGTATTCAGTAGTCTTGAAAGTAGAGGCAGCGCTTTCGGGAGCAGAGTAGCTGGAGCCGGAATCTGAAGAGAATCCACTGCGGCTGCTGAAACTAGAAGAGGCAGCAGGTGCAGAGTATTGTTGAGAGGTGAAGGTGGAAGCAGATTCAGGAGCAGAGAAGCTGGAGCCAGATTTGAAAGAACCACTGCTGGAGGCAGGAGCCGAAGCATAATGTTCATGTGAGCTGCTGGCTGCACCATGGGGTGGCAAGTATGTTCTGTCCAAGTGGCTGACATCGGCGGCAGCCAAGGCAACGACAGCGAACAAAACAGCGGTGAAGAATTTCTATAAGAGAGAGGATGAAAATTAAAGAATGTTAGTAATTGCCTAAATTTGATGAATTTTAGAGGAACCATAGACTTTTTTCAGCTATTTTAATTTGTTATTTTTAGAACACTATATTTTAGTAATTTCGAATATTGCAAATTTTTTTCTAGATTTTGGATTACGTCACAAAGTTCCATTTGTATTAAACATATAGTTAAATTTTTTTTGATGGTACTTAATTTTTAATGAAACATAATTTCGTTAAACACTTTTAATGATTTTTTTTTAAATCCTTTAATATTTCTTAAAATCACTAACTAACCATTTTTGTAGAAGTATTGCTTTCAAGAATGAAACTACTGATACTGATTTAATAATTGTCATACACTTGATATTTATACTAATTTTGTTTAGAACATGAATTAGAAATAGATATTCTAATTTTCTTGTTGTCTATTTTGCACTTTTTAGATGCGTCTAGTGTTTATTTTAGTATTTTGGTTAAAACTTGCTCTATTAAAGTTCTCAGACATTGGAATCTTTCTTTTGCTAACTGGGCAAATCTAAGATAACAACTTTTTCTTCTAGTTAAACTAAAATATGTTAATTTTTTTCGTTTACCAACAAAAATAATAAAATATTTTGTTTATGTTATGTTTGCATATATAATTGCAATCAATCTGAACGGAAACCGGAATTTGTTTAATTTCGGCAAAAATTATTAAAAACTGCAAAATAATTTTGTTTATATTTAAATGGAATTTTTAAATTAAAACCCAGCAACCAGTTATCAGAAGTTTGGGGTTTAAAAAGTATGTTTTAGAGGGTAAGCAAATCCTTTGGAAAGAATGGGGCAATGTTGCAAATGATGGCTTCACTAGAACCCTTGTAAATTGTTTAGTTCTTCCGTTCCTGCATCTACATGTGTATGCTTTGTTTTATTTCCTTTTGCAATATATGGAAATACATATTTATAATGGACCCAATAGTTTTCCAATACAATTAGAAATTTGTCATAGGAATATTACACAACCGTTACACAATCTAACTAAAGAGAATCGAATTGAACCTAATTCATGAAGATCTGAGGAGGGATACTGATAATGGAACTACATGTTTTAAAACTTTATATACTCAAGGTAAAAAAGTTAAACTATTTCTTAAATCTATTTTTTCAAGCCTCGAGACTATTTAAATACATGTTTAAACATTTCCCTTCTAGTTGGCTTACTCAGGAGTCACACTTCATTTAAAACTTTTAATTAAAATATCTGACTCAAAACTGTTTAATTTCTCCGTCATAACATTACTAAACATGGATTCACTTTGATTTTGAACCACATCATCTAACATTGATTGTTTCTAAACACTCATTGGAATGAAGAGCAAACAAACAAGAATCGAAGAACTTCGTTATCACTTAAACTGCTATATAGTTATTTGTATAACAACGTTTTGCTGGGTATTAAAATGTTTATGAATTTTTAACTAATCTCCAAAAAATATTTAATAAATGAAAGAAATAAATTATTTGTATCAATATTTTTAAATTGTTTTATTGTCACTTTTGATTTTCAAGTTTAGTAAACATAACCACCATCGGCAGCATATTGGGTATCAACACCAGAGGCAGCAGTGTGTGGAGCAGAGAAACTGGAGTCGGCGAAAGAGGGAGCAGAGTGGGAAGCTGCTGATTCAGGAGCAGAGAAGCTGGAACCGGAATTGAAAGAACTGGAATCGGAGGAGAATCCACTGCGGCTGCTGAAACTGTCAGAGCTGTCGGGAGCAGAGTATTGCTTGGAGGTGAAAGAGGAAGCAGTTTCAGGGGCAGAGTAGCTGGAGCTAGATTTGAAGGAGCTACTGGATGAGGGTGACTTGTAGTCAGTAGTCTTGGAAGAGGTGAAAGAAGCAGCACTTTCGGGAGCAGAGAAGCTAGAGTCGGATTTGAAGGAGCTGGAGCCAGATTTGAAGGAACCCGAAGCGGGTGCTTTGTATTCAGTGGTCTTGAAAGAGGAGGTAGATGCAGCACTTTCAGGGGCCGAGTAGCTGAAGTCAGAATCGATGGAGTTGGAAACAGGTGCCTTGTATTCGGACTTTTTGGAAGAAGTGAAGGAAGCAGCACTTTCGGGAGCAGAGAAGCTGGAATCGGAAGAGAAACCACTACGGCTGCTGAAACTGCTAGAGCTATCAGAAGCAGATTCAGGAGCAGAGAAGCTAGAGCCAGATTTAAATGAACCCGAAGAAGAACCAAAGCTAGAAGGAGCCGATTCGTAATGTTCATGAGTGCTGCTGGCAGCACCATGAGGTGGCAAATATGATCTATCCAAATGGCTTACATCGGCGGCAGCTAAAGCAACGACGGCGAACAAAACAGCTACGAAGAATTTCTATAATAAAGAGAAAAAAGAGAAATACATATTAATTAACTGCGATATTGTATAATATAACGATAAAACCTCTTGATATTTATTTAAATATTTTTTGTTAAATATTTATTAATATTTCAGTATTAAATAAATTATGCATTGATATTTTAATAAACATTAAGCTACTGTTTTAGATAAAAATAAAATTTGCACGGATTAATTAGCTGTTTATGCTAATATGACTTGCTGAGGGAATTGTTGTATACAAATTTTGTAGGTCCGATTAGACTAAGTATTTGTATTATTATAATTAAATTTTTGTTAATAACAACTATTTTATAAATTTCACTTTTTCAATATCAATCTTTAAAAATTCACTAACCATTTTTACTAATGGAAGTACTGTTTCTTAGAATAATACTACTGATACTGATTTTATCATGTTTCATCAATTCTTATTTATATAATGGCAAAACCTTCTAATTTTGGCATTAAAAATTCACCTAATAACTTATTGTTTTTCTCGATTGTGTAATTGCACATGTGGCATCTATTATCAATTATTTTGATTTAAATGAAAGTAAATTTAACAAAAAAACTTGATCCATTAAGCTTCTCAAATATTCGTGCCAAAAATTGACAACAACTTTTTCTTCTGCGAAAAAAAAAATAATTAATTAATTTATCAAATAATTAAGAATGTCATCTATTAAGTCATTAATTTGCAATTAATACATGCATGGCATTTGTGTTAAAAGTTAGATATTTAAGATAAAGAATACACTGTTGTTGGTATTATTATCAGGGAAACCAAAAAATTTTATTTAAAAAACTTATTTTATGTGCATTAAATATGCGGGAAAAATAAAATAACAAATAAAAGTTTTAATAAGGGTTTTCATTTAAACGCTTAAGTTTCCCATTTGTGCAAGTGGGCACAATTACAATGATCAATTACAATATTTATAAACATTTTACAGCAATGTCCAACGAAATCAAAAAATAAAAAATAAATTATTTTAACAAAAATTTGTACAAAATATGCTAAAAATGTGAATATGCAAGTCCATAATTTCAAAAGTGAACAATAGTGAACTAATAAATCTGTTCACTATTGTTCACTTGCACAATGAGTTTGCTCAAGTTTGCCAGTGTAAATAGTCGCTCAAACTTATAAGGGTTGTGCAAATCAATTTTCATAGAATTCAATTGCAAGAATGGAAACGTGCACAGGTTGCACAGTTTACGAGGGTTTTGAACGTTTAGTTAGTTAGTTAGTTAGTTAGTTAGTTAGTTAGTTAGTTAGTTAGTTAGTTAGTTAGTTAGTTAGTTAGTTAGTTAGTTAGTTAGTTAGTTAGTTAGTTAGTAGTTAGTTAGTTAGTTAGTTAGTTAGTTAGTTAGTTAGTTAGTTAGTTAGTTAGTTAGTTAGTTAGTTAGTAGTTAGTTAGTTAGTTAGTTAGTTAGTTAGTTAGTTAGTTAGTTAGTTAGTTAGTTAGTAGTTAGTTAGTTAGTTAGTTAGTTAGTTAGTTAGTTAGTTAGTTAGTTAGTTAGTTAGTTAGTTAGTTAGTTAGTTAGTTAGTTAGTTAGTTAGTTAGTTAGTTAGTTAGTTAGTTAGTTAGTTAGTTAGTTAGTTAGTTAGTTAGTTAGTTAGTTAGTAGTTAGTTAGTTAGTTAGTTAGTTAGTTAGTAGTTAGTTAGTTAGTTAGTTAGTTAGTTAGTTAGTTAGTTAGTTAGTTAGTTAGTTAGTTAGTTAGTTAGTTAGTTAGTTAGTTAGTTAGTTAGTTAGTTAGTTAGTTAGTTAGTTAGTAGTTAGTTAGTTAGTAGTTAGTTAGTTAGTTAGTTAGTTAGTTAGTTAGTTAGTTAGTTAGTTAGTTAGTTAGTTAGTTAGTTAGTTAGTTAGTTAGTTAGTTAGTTAGTTAGTTAGTTAGTTAGTTAGTTAGTTAGTTAGTTAGTTAGTTAGTAGTTAGTTAGTTAGTTAGTAGTTAGTTAGTTAGTTAGTTAGTTAGTTAGTTAGTTAGTTAGTTAGTTAGTTAGTTAGTTAGTTAGTTAGTTAGTTAGTTAGTTAGTTAGTTAGTTAGTTAGTTAGTTAGTTAGTTAGTTAGTTAGTTAGTTAGTTAGTTAGTTAGTTAGTTAGTTAGTTAGTTAGTTAGTTAGTTAGTTAGTTAGTTAGTTAGTTAGTTAGTTAGTTAGTTAGTTAGTTAGTTAGTTAGTTAGTTAGTTAGTTAGTTAGTTAGTAGTTAGTTAGTTAGTTAGTTAGTTAGTTAGTTAGTTAGTTAGTTAGTTAGTTAGTTAGTTAGTTAGTTAGTTAGTTAGTTAGTTAGTTAGTTAGTTAGTAGTAGTTAGTTAGTTAGTTAGTTAGTTAGTTAGTTAGTTAGTTAGTAGTTAGTTAGTTAGTTAGTTAGTTAGTTAGTTAGTTAGTAGTTAGTTAGTTAGTTAGTTAGTTAGTTAGTTAGTTAGTTAGTTAGTTAGTAGTTAGTAGTTAGTTAGTAGTTAGTTAGTTAGTTAGTTAGTTAGTTAGTTAGTTAGTTAGTTAGTTAGTTAGTTAGTTAGTTAGTTAGTTAGTTAGTTAGTTAGTTAGTTAGTAGTTAGTTAGTTAGTTAGTTAGTTAGTAGTTAGTTAGTTAGTAGTTAGTTAGTTAGTTAGTTAGTTAGTTAGTTAGTTAGTTAGTTAGTTAGTTAGTTAGTTAGTTAGTTAGTTAGTTAGTAGTTAGTTAGTTAGTTAGTTAGTTAGTTAGTTAGTTAGTTAGTTAGTTAGTTAGTCTTTGAATCGACGTACAATAAAAATCATTCAATTCTATATTTTGGTTTCCCTGCTTACACAGGCCAACGAAATTAATGTTTTAACTATTTCCTACAGCAAATTTTTTTTTTACGTTTTATGCTTAACTTAAATGGTTTGTTGCTGTACATATGGCTCTTTATTATATACTTATCTCAAGCTTCCAGAAATATTACAAACATTAGTCTCCGAAATTTGTACAATTCAGATATCAGTCTGATATTATCAGGCACCGTCAATATGGGAGAGATGTCGACCTAACTTTTTACTACTTTAATCCCTTATTTACTGTCTATGAAATACGTGAATATTTAAAAAAATATTTTTTTCCTAGTACTGAGGGAAATGTGAACCCTTGGGCAAAATTGTTAAAAAAAAACAAATTTTTGGCATTTTGGATTAAAATTTTTGGAAATTTCGGGAGTTCCGTTGATTTTTTATGGATTAATATCATCATGAACAGATAATTTTGTATAGTGTCTGCTGTTTCTCTTACTTATTTTTCGTTAAGGTTTACTAACGAAAATATCGGCGATTTAAACTAGATTTTCCCCTGCTTAACGATATTGGTATAAAATTGCAGTACAGGACAAATACAAATTATTTAATTATACAAAATTTTTAAAAATTCATTTATTTCCGTTTATAAAATTTAAATCTAATATACATAACCACCATCAGCGGCGTATTGAGTATCGATACCAGAGGCCGAAGTTTGTGGAGCTGAGAAGCTGGAGTCGGCGGAGTAAGATGGAGCAGAGAAAGAAGCTGCTGACTCGGGGGCAGAGTAGCTGGAACTAGATTCGAAAGAGCTGGAAGCAGGAGCTTTGTATTCAGTGGTCTTGGAAGAGGTGAAGGAAGCAGCACTTTCGGGAGCAGAGAAGCTAGAGCCGGATTTGAAGGAGCTGGAGCCAGAAGCGGGGGCTTTGTATTCAGTGGTCTTGAAAGAGGAAGAAGAAGCTGCGCTTTCAGGGGCAGAGTAGCTGAAGTCAGAATCGATGGAGTTGGAAACAGGTGCCTTGTATTCGGTTTTTTTTGGAAGAGGTAAATGAAGCAGCACTTTCGGGAGCTGAGAAGCTGGAGCCGGAATCTGAAGAGAAACCACTACGGCTGCTGAAGCTGGCGGAGCTATCAGGTGCCGAGTATTGTTCAGAGGTGAAAGTTGAAGCAGATTCAGGAGCAGAGAAGCTAGAGCCAGATTTGAATGAACCCGAAGTAGAGCCAAAGCTAGAAGGAGCCGATTCGTAATGTTCATGAGTGCTGCTGGCAGCTCCATGAGGTGGCAAGTATGATCTATCCAAATGGCTTACATCGGCGGCTGCCAAGGCAACAACGGCGAACAAAACAGCGGTGAAGAATTTCTATAAAAAAGAAAAATTTTTAATAAAAATATTTATGTTTAAAATCATTACTTCTTTTAATCCACTAACCATTTTTGTTAAGGAAAGTATTGGTTGTTAGTTTGAAACTACTGATACTGATTTAATAATTGTCATTCTCTGGGTATTTATACGAACTTTTTTTAGAATAAAACATTCTAATTTTAAAATTAGATAATAAATCACCAAAAGCGATTGGTTTTTGTGATTCTACACATATTTTGTAGTTATTGATGCGTCTAGTTAGCATTATTCTTATTTATTTAGGTTAATTAAATAAAAACTTGCCGCTATTAATTAAAGTTCTAAAACACTTTCATTTTTTGTGAAAAACATTTTTTTTCTGCTATCAAAAAATATGCAAATTTTTCTAAAATTGTTTAAAATGCTAACAAACAGTTTTATTTGTTTTAATTATTGATTTGTAATAAAAACATTTGCTAACATGTTTGACATTGGACCATAAATAATATCTGCATTAAAGATCTTGTTTAAAGTATTTTATTTATAAATATACTAATAAATATCCTCTCTACTTTCATTGAATGCAAAATCGATGTTTATACAAAAACACTATAATTGCATGTAGGTCCCTAAATAAACCTATAATTGAGCAAATATTAAAAATCTTTGATCACTCATACTTGTCATACAAAATCGACCATCATATGAAAAACTTAAAATCGACTTTATAACCGTTATAAGTGTTTTAAGTGAGTAAGTATCAAAAATCTGTGATCACTCATAATTATATGGAAAACCTCCAATAGGGTCTTGCTTCTTAAATAGCGCTTCAATTGAGTAAATAGCAAAAATCTATAATAACTCATATTCACCGTCAAAGATAGATTAATAGGCTATTGCTTACCTTCGAAAAGGGTTCCTTTAAAGCTTTAAAGAGTTAACACTCGTTCTATTGAACTGTTCTGGAACTAGTTCATTTATCAATGATTTTTCTTTGATTTTGCTACCATCAGATCGAATACTAGGGTACTAGAGTTCTATCTTATATACACTTCACCATGATGTGCTAAAAAACAATCAGCACGAATTTTATTACAAAAAATCAAAAAATACCAATTGTAAAATGGTAAGGTACCAAAAAGTCCCCTTAATAAAGGCTCTACATGCATAATTTCATGTAAAAGTAGAAAATTCAAAAAGTATTTGTATAACGAAAAGTACCAAAAAGTTCCCTTTAATGTGTTCTCGTCTAATCCAGGGTCTACATACTTAATTTCATGTTTCTAGCTCCAATATTATAGAATATTCAAAAAGTACCTTTTGGAGAACGAAAAAGTACCAAAATAGTCCCCTTGTGTTCTCGCCTAATCCTGATTTTAAACAGCGTTCTATTCGATCGTATTTCCGATTTCCCAGATATCTGGGGTCTTCTGAAAACTGATTTCAACATACACACAAAGAAACAGACAGACGGACATGGCTAAATCGACTCCGCTATCTATAAGGATCCAGGATATGTATATACAATGACATATATAATGACAAACTTATATATACTTACTTATACAAACTTATACTTACACAAACTTATATATATATATACTATAGAAATTACAAACGGAATGACAAACTTATATATACTTATGCCCTTCTCACGAAGGTGAAGGGTATAATAACATTTACAACTTTTATAGAACTATTTTAGAAATAGTAATTTTTTTCATCAATTTTTATTTTCAATTGTGGAGATTAGGACCAGTTTTTTTCGTTGGTACAACTACATTTAATTATTTTATTATTTATGAATAAGGCTGTTACAACATTTTCCGATAAATTCGTGAATATGTTCTCTACTTAGTCATTCATATGTTGAGTATTTTTTGGGGTAAACAATATAATTTTCACTTGTTTTCTAAAGAGATTTTTGCTTTTTCATGTAAGTTTGAATATGAAAATGGCCAATATTATCCATCAAACAGAAAAACAAGAACATTATTTTTCATTAAACTAATGTATTTATGCTTATTGTCGTTTTCAAAGTCAACTCCGACAATGATTGGATGCTATGACAACTCCGACTGATTTGAAAACTATATCAGAGTAAAAGAAAAAACTGCACAAAATATGTATTTATATATCTTTTATAAACATGTTTAAAAATTGCTTTATTTTCGTTTTTGTTTTAATATTCAAATTTAGTATACATAACCACCATCAGTAGCGTATTTGGTATCAATACCAGAGGCAGCAGTTTGTGGAGCCGAGAAGCTGGAGTCGGAAGAGAAGCTGCCACGGCTGCTGAAACTGTCAGCGGTGTCTGGAGCAGAGTATTGCTTGGAGGTGAAAGAGGAAGCAGATTCTGGGGCGGAGAAGCTGGAGCCAGATTTGAAGGAACTGGTGGAAGAGGGAGCCTTGTATTCAGTAGTCTTGAAGGAAGAGAAGGAAGCAGCACTTTCAGGAGCAGAGTAGCTAGAGTCAGATTTAAAGGAGCTGGCAGCGGGAGCTTTGTATTCACTGGTCTTAAAGGAATTGAAAGAAGAGGCGGTATCAGGAGCCGAGAAGCTGGAGCCAGATTTGAAGGAGCTGGAAGCAGGAGCTTTGTATTCAGTGGTCTTGAAGGAATTGAAAGAAGAGGCGGTATCAGGAGCCGAGAAGCTGGAGCCCGATTTGAAAGAGCTGGAAGCGGGAGCTTTGTATTCAGTCTTTTTGGAAGAGGTAAAGGAAGCAGCACTTTCTGGAGCAGAGAAGCTAGAGCCTGATTTGGAAGAGCTGGAGTCGGAAGAGCTAGAGTCGGAAGAGAATCCACTACGGCTGCTGAAGCTGGAGGAGCTCTCAGGAGCAGAGTATTGCTTGGATGTGAAGGAGGAAGCAGATTCAGGAGCAGAGAAGCTGGAGCCGGATTTGAAGGAACCAGAGGTGGAGCCGAAGCTTGAGGGAGCCGATTCGTATTTTTCATGAGTGCTGCTGGCAGCTCCATGAGGTGGCAAGTATGTTCTATCCAAGTGGCTGACATCGGCGGCAGCCAAGGCAACAACGGCGAACAAAACAGCGGCGAAGAATTTCTGTAACATTGAAAAAAAAATAATTATTAAGAATGATTCCAGTCGTATGAAAGGGAAGCTTTGGAAAAATCCAATAGTAATCCATCAAAGTAATTTAGTTTGCTTTGATTGAAGTGTTCCTTTTGGGAAGTTTCTAATAGAGATTTTCCCATTGTTATGTATGTATTTCACTAACCATTTTGGCTAACTGAAGTATTGCTTTCTAGAATGAAACTACTGATACTGATTTAACAATTGCCAGTCTTTGGATATTTATACTAATTTTTTAGTTAGAAATAATGTTTTTGTACTTATTGATGCGTCTAGTGTACAGAAATGTAAATATGACAATAACTTGCTCCATTAAAGTTCTCAAATATACGAATCTTTCACTATCCAATAACAACTTTTTCTTCTATTTTTAAATTGTTTACTAAACAAATAAAAAAATATTATTTAAGCTAAGTTTGCATTTATAATTGCAAGCAATCTGAACGGAAACCGGAATTTGTTAAAATCCTAAAATCAAAAAAAGATGGAAATAATTTGTTTAATTTAGTTATTGGCTTTGCAATTAATACTAAATAACCCAGCGACATTTGTTCAGAATTTTGGCAATCGATTTTTATTATCTCGCACTTTGAAGTTTCGACTTATTGCCATAACATGGGTTTTAAATTGTTCGTTGGGTTATTTGGTTATTATTTATTTAGTGTGTTTAATTTTAAGATGCTCAACATGTTTATTTCATCTTTCACTTCCACTCACAGATGCAAAATATTATTTGACACATAAAATATTTAATTTTTGGTTGGTGTACATTATAAAAATTTATTTAACATTTTTATTGCTTATTTTTTAATTTATGTTGTTATTTTTATGTTTAACAAATTATTAAAATAGTTTTCTATCACATTAAAATATTAAGTATTCAGTTTAGTTTAATTTATTAAAATTATATTCAATTCTATGTGTAAAATTAACCATTTTGTTGTTATATGTTTTCTTAGATATAAGAATATTTTTTTAAGATCTCTTAGACTTAAACGTATAAAGAAACAATGTATGTATTTATGGGAAATTTTAATGTTTTAAAAACTTTGATGAATGTCTTTAAGATTTTAAAAATTGCAGCAAATTTTGTTTGTCAAGTCTTAGTACTTCTCATTCTATTGATTAAATGAAGTAGTATTAAACACTCTCGCCAAGTAGTGAGAGGTAATACTAAACAAGTTTTTAACAAACCGCTGGTGGACTTCGATCTAATTGCATAAATAATATAGTTTAGATTTTAATTTAATTCTAGTATAATTTAATTGGAAATAAGAAGATGCTGTTGGGATTTTCCAAACATTTCTATAACACATGCTTAATGTGATTGTATACTGTCCAACACTCACCCTCGAATGACTTGCAAAAGATACTAAGTTAGATAGACTAGAGACAGTTCAACACTCTCCCCCGATTGACTTGCAAAATATACACAGGTGGCTATTTTTGAATATGATTCTCCTGGATCATAAACAAGCTCTTTGCTTAAGTACTCGAGCTGTGTATTATCATGTTGTAGTAACTCGACATGAGAAGAACACCTGAATACTCCAAAAAAGAAGAGGCAATCAATAATAGTTTTCAGTTAAGAGTGCGCTAGAATATGCGATGGCTAATCACTCGTAATATCGAATAACTCACTCCAAATGGATTACATAAATAAAACCATGCTAAACTGGCCCTTTAATTTGACAAGAAAGATTTTTACGCCACGAAATGTAGATATTCCTGATAGGAAATGGTAATTACCTCAGTGGACAGTAGACTATCATTCACATTATGACAACTGTTGAGGTGGCAACAACACAGGAGGCTTCTCCAAAAACATAAGACATCGTTATAGTACCAGCATAACCTGTCTAGGGCACTCAAAGGAAAGTTTCTACGAAACTTAACGCACTTACATATAACTGATCCATACTTCTTGTATAAAGATCCTCCACGGAATGATAGACAATTATTGGTGTTTACCTGACAACAGAAGGGTGAGGATATACCCATTCGATTCAGTGTATTCCTTCCACGTGGTCGCGTAGCTTCATCGCCCAGAAATATGTTGAGATTACAACGGTACCGAAAGACTCATCCCGAAATACAAATATTTACATACATCAGAACTTTAATTAACCATCTATTTCCACGATTTAAATTTCAACTGCAGCCAACCGTACCCCAAGTTACTCCAATTATAACAAATATAAAGGGCATGTCCAGATTTTAGGTCTCGCAGACCAGAGCTATTGATAGCAACTCTATACCGAAGGATTGCAATAACACCAAGGTAATAGCGGTTCACTAATGTAACATCTCCTTTGAGAAGGAGTTCAAATAGGGAGGAGTGCTGCTGGACTAGATTTAAGAGACTAAGTATAAGATAATCCTTTGTATTGTTTCGAAAAGAAAACTGATTATAAGTCGGAGTAGTTGCTGTGGTCCTTTCACGTGGTTATGCAGCTTCATCGCCATGAAATACATATGCACCGAAAGACAAATATTTATATCAGACCCACGATTTGAATTTCAACCGCAGCCATCACGAGCACCCCAAAGGCACCTCAACTATAACCTGTACAGGCCAAGTCCAGATTTTAGTCTAGCAGACCAGAGCTGTTTATAGCAACTCCATACCGAAGGATTGCTAATAACACCTAGGATAAATCGGATCACCAATGTAATATTGGCTAACAACTTCTCCTTACAGTGGTGGCGATCTTGGATTAATGATGTCTCTTTAGTTAAAGATTTCGTGAGTAAGGTGATTGCGGATCAAAGAATTTTAATTATAGATTTTTGTTTAAAAATGTTAAAATATAAATTGTCAAAATCTGACATCAGTGGAAATCATTGCTGAACGGCAGTTTTTTCATCATACACAAAAACTTTTATAAAAACAAATATCTTACTACAAAGTCTTGCTCTTCTTCTACTGCTACAACTATTCGCAATATTTTTGTATAAAAACTATAAAGCATAACTTAAGGCTAAAAATTATCATGACTCAAAACTAAACAAATTTAACCAAGCGTTAAAATTATGTATGAACAACTATATATTAATTTGCCTTTCAAACTTTTAATTTCATATGAAAATTAATGAATCCGATGATGCAATCTAATAACCATTTAGCGCCTTCAATTAAATATTTCTAATTTTGTCTTTGACAATCTTCAATTAAAACAAAGCCGAATTTTAAACAAAAAAATTAAAAACAATTCTTTTATTAATGGAACTACTTAATTAAATGCGTTCGTTATAAAAAATTATCCTAAATGAGAAAAACAAATTATAAACAAGTAATAACAACACGAAAAAAATGCTAATATAAAACAAAATAATAATGATTAGAATTGTGTCATGGCGCAGCAATTCTATTAGTGATCACAACTTTCTTTTTCAAATTGAAAGAATTTCATAGAAATTCTTCAATTAGAATTTACGGTAGACATAACCGCCATTCTTGCCATAGACTGTACCAATTTCAGGGGTTGGTGCTGGGGCAGCTGGAGCCGGGGCCGATGTGGGGAAACTGATCTTTTGTGGGGCAGGTACAGAGTATTGTACATTTTGAGGAGCAGCGGATGTAGAAACGGATTGTTGTACGGGAGCTGGAGCAGAGTAGGATTGTTGTACTTGAGCAGCAGGTTGGTAGTTATAAGAACCACTTTCTACGCTTTGTTGTACTGGAGCCGGGACAGGAGCAGAGTATTGTTGTTGTACAGGAGCTGGGGCAGGAGCTGAGTATGATTGTTGCTGTACTTGTCCTTGAGCTTGATAGTTATATGAACCTGTTGCTACAGCAGCGGAGGAAGTGCTGACAGTTTGTTGTACTGATGCAGGAGCAGAGTATTGTTGTTGTACTGGTGCAGGGGCAGAGTATTGTTGTTGTACTGGAGCAGCAGGTTGATAGTTATAAGAACCACTTTCTACGCTTTGTTGTACTGGAGCTGGGGCAGGAGCAGAGTATTGTTGTTGTACAGGAGCTGGGGCAGGAGCAGAGTATTGTTGTTGTACTGGAGCTGGGGCAGGAGCGGAGTATTGTTGTTGCACTGGAGCTGGGGGCAGCAGCGGAGAATAATTGTACTGGAGTAGCAGATTGGTATCTATAAGATCCACCTTCTACAGCAGCTGATTGAGATTGTTGTACTGCAGCAGAGTAAGATTGTTGTACAGGAGCTGGGGCAGGAGCAGAGTATTGTTGTTGAACAGGTGCGGGGGCAGGAGCAGAGTAGCTCTGTTGAACTGGTGCGGGAGCAGGAGCTGAGTAGCTTTGTTGACCAGGAGCAGGATAATTATAAGCACCATTGTCTACGGCGCCAGTTGATTCAACACCTCCGAAGGATTGTTGTTGCTCATTAACTTCAAAAGATTGCTCTTGAACTTGACCGGCAGAAGAGTAGCTTTGTTGTACTTGAGCGGGAGCAGAGTAGGTTTGTTGGGGAGCTGGGGCAGGAGCAGAGTATGATTGTTGTGGTACTGGGGCTGGAGCAGAGTATGATTGCTGTTGTTGCACGGGAGGGAGATAGCTTTGTTGCACTGAAGCTGGAGCAGAGTATCTTTGTTGCTGTACTGGAGCTGGGGCGGGAGCAGAGTAAGATTGAACTGGGCTGGGAGCTGGAGCAGAGTAGCTTTGTTGCTGTACTGGAGCTGGAGCTGAATACTGTTGTTGTGGTGCAGGAGGCAAATAAGAGCGTTCAGATTGAGCTGGAGAAGAGTATGATTGTTGTTGTTGTTGTACTGGTGCAGGAGCAGAGTACGACTGTTGTTGTACTGGTGCAGGAGCAGAGTACGATTGTTGTTGAACTGGTGCAGAGTAATGTTGTTGTTGCTGCTGTTGTTGAACGGGAGCATTATAGTTGTAAGATCCAGCAGCTTGAGCATTTGAATGGCTTTGTGAACCAAAGCTTTGTTCTTGCCCCTGAGTTTGTTGTATAGAAAAGCTAGCTACTGGCACGGAAGCTTTGATCGATTCAATTTGAGCATGAGATTGCGATTGACTATAACTCTGTTGACTATAGCTCTGACCTGCCGATGACTGTTTAGGGTGTATAGGCGGCAACTTCGGTAGAAGCAGGAGCAGGATAATTATAACTGCCTAAATGGCTGACATCAGCACAGGCTAATGTGGCCAAAGCAGCCATCGTAATAACAAAGAAAGTTTTCTAAGAAATAAAAAGAAAAAAACACAATATCAATAACACTGTTGTCGAATTTCAAGGTGATATATTTGTAATCCATTCATTTAAAAGCTTCACCAAATATTTATATTTTTAGGCACTTTTCTATTAAACTTAAATATTTTATAAGTATCTTTTGTTAAAGTATAGTTTTTTTAATTGTTTTTATAGTATAGTTTTTAATAACTATTTTTTGTTATTATTTTTATATTATCGTTTAATAACTGACCATTTTGTTTTAAATTTGCTTAAGCACGGTTACTTTTTCGGTTGTACAGCTTACAAACGTTGAGTTTATACTGATGATCCCTCTCTGGTGTTCATGACAATTTATAAGCCATCATCTTCATTTTTGGTCAAAAAGGTTTAATACTGTCTTCTGGCCATTTTCTGTGCGTGTGAATAAGTGTGTGTGATGTATTTTTACCATTCAATTTCTTGAATGGTTAGTTAAATGAATGAATACAATAGTCTGCAGACTAGAAAACGTGAGGGTCTCTCTAACGCATGCCATTATCATCGTCATTATGATCAACTTTACTTGATACGCGTGCTGCTCTGCCAGCAAAAAGACCTAAATTAGTGCAAAAGCTGAAGATAGCAAATATTCGTGTAAATCGATCGAAACTTAAACAACAAACAAAACTCTCAGGGTCTAGTGCGGTAACACGCGCAGGCGTTGCACTCTCAGGCGCCCTCTTAAAGTCTTTGGTTTTATATGTTGTCTATTGTTTCTAATAAAACATAAAATTTATCTCAAACAGCAATTTACTTTCGTCCATAAAAGCAACAAAAGAAAGATTTTGATCAGCTGTTTTAGTTCACCTCCAAATCAAATTAACACCTCTTTATAAGCCTTTTATTCATATATGCGAAATAAAAAACTAAAACAAAGACAAACTTAAAATCCAATAAATCTTTAAAAATTTTTAAACAAATAACCATGTTGATAACATATTACTTTTATGTTGCAGCAACTATGTATATAGCTTGCCAACATATTGTTCATTATTTGTACAATATTAATGAGTTTCTTTGCCTCTCCACTTTTGTATTTAATTTGTAAGATTAATTATTGAAATTTGGTAAATAATTTTTATCTTATGCAAATACCTTTTTATACATAATATGTATGAAAACACATAAATATGTATATGTTTTTATATTTATTTAAAATTTTAACGTGTATTTTAAATCTATTTACCTGAATATGTGAAACATAAATGTAAGATAATGTGGTGATTCCGTAGTAGGCCTGCAATTAAGTTGATGAGCGCATTGTTTTGAAGTTTTTCTTTCCTACTTAATTGTGTTATAAAAAAAATTACTATAAATCATTTTGAAGAAGTTTATTATGATGGTTTTTAATAGAGGCCTCAATTAAAGAAATGTTATTGAGATCTGAGACAATGATTCGAATTTGTGTTGATTGAAAGATATATTTTCAAGGGCCTACGCGAGCTTGTTTGTTCTACCAAACTTTTAAAGACTTCTGTAAAAATGGTAGTTTATTAGAAATACTTAAATTGTGTAATTAGTGTTCATTCGTCATTTACAACATATTGGCCAACGATTTGGACGCGAGAAGAAACCGAGTTCAAGACGTTTATCATATGTATGTGACGGTCTATCAAGGCTCTTAACTCCCACGCAATAAGATTTAAATATATTCTCAATTGCATTTACTGTCTTTAAAAATTCAGATGTCACTTTTTGAGTTAATATGGAGTCCATATTAAATCATGATATGAAGACATTCGATATTAATATCCCAAAATAATCCGAAATTAATGGATCTTTGGCTGGGCAACGATATTTATCAATAAATGGAGGTTATTTTTGTAGCTAAGTTAAGTTCGTTGCTATAATAAATGCCTAGATGTTACCCAAATCCCTTTTTCACAGACAGGTATTGTTCAAGAGTGTTCGATGACCAAACTTTTCTGTCTTAATTCATGAAAAGAAGCAGGACAATAACAAAGAAGATGTTCGTCTTCTTCGTATTTAAAGAAAACCATTGACCAATGACCAGTTATAACCACTATGAGGTTTCTGACAGGGAATCATTTAGGTTTCTATCCATTATGGGCAAATCTCTTTGGTCTTTGTATAGGAGCTTCTCGGCTATAAATTTCATAGTTAACTTCTTCTTCTTCTTTATTGGCAAATATTAAAATTTTTTTACATTTATAATATTTATATTACAATCCATTTGGATCTTATGACATACGTAAAATAGATTTCCCATGTGATTCGATTTTCAGAACTTCTTCTCCAATTTCGCACACCAAGTTCGGATAGAGCTCCTTTACTTGATCTTTCCATCGGAGAGTTGGCCCGTCCTCTTCTGCGTTTTCCCTCTGGGAAATATTCGAAGGATTTTCTCGCCGGAACATTGTCATAGTTAAACTTGCTAATATTAAAGAATCCCCATGTCCAGTAACCCGCGAGATGATAACCGTCGAATATCTTGCTATCTCAGTGGAGAACACATTGTCATCTATCAGTAAGTTAAAAGATATTTCCTTCTAATAACATGTGGTTACTTTACTGGTCACTGCTTTGGCCTGAATTGGCAATTATTTAAACTAGTTCGAATAGATTCCACAGTCTACTCTTTCATTTGATTTTGTTCCGTCTGTGTGAAGGATTTCGTAATAAGAGTAAGATCTCTCTGAGTAACAAATTTCTGACTAGCAAATCCGTTGTCAATAGTGAGCTTACCACGTTTGTTAACTTTTAGACAACGGATGTGTATAAAATTTAGATTTGAAAACGTTGCGTTGTCAACATTACATAGTGTTGTCGATGTTATTGAACATTGTTGTCAATTTGGTACCAGGCGTGTATATTTCTTTTTCCCTCTGAGTAATATTGCCGGAAAATTTTAAAAATGTTCATCTTGGGGAGAGAAACGTGTAATAAGTTTTTGGTTGCTTAAGTTAGAGAATTGCTACTCCTGCAAAGACCGGGTAGTTGGAAGGAAAACAGAAGTTCTTCTCTTGATCTTGAACGAAGATAAAAACAATTCGGCTGATCTTAAATGTGAATAAGAATTCAAAATGATTGAATAAATTACATTGGAATTATAGAAGAATATGATGAAGCAATTACATGTAGGAGTAGTCCAATCGACACTATTAAGAAAATTATTGGACGGGTGCGTAATCCTGTTGTTTATATCTCTGTCTGTTGCATTTACCGTTAACCAAAGTGACGTTTTCAGCAGTTGCATACTTTCGATCACAATAGCGTCATTCTAAGTCTGTGCACATCGTACGAAAAGAGGGAATATTGTGTAATAGCAAGCCAATTTCAGGATGTTGTTGCATTTTTGTCCTTATACAAAGATATACAACTGTAAAATGTAATTGATAATCTAAACTTTCGATTGGATAAATACCGATAAAACATTTGCAAATATATAATAAATAAAACAGTTAATGGACTAATTGGTGACATTCACTAATAAATCATTTCGATTTTCCAATTATTCTAAGAAAATACTTTTACCTGTACATGATTAGCATAAATTAGATCTTTAATTCTCAAATAATTGAAATTCTCCCCATTATTACTAAAAATCAAATTTAAATAAAAACGCTGTTAACACACCTTCGCAAAACTAAGTCTAAGTTATTGAACTTATTCAAATAGAATGTCAATATTTAGGCTGGTTAAATATATAATTCCGCATTTTACGATTATAATACCAAATATGTCAACTTTGTTTTTTTACTCTTTTTTTTTGTTAATCTAATGACCCATATACATACAAATAACAAGATTAAATTTCTTCAGGGATTCCAAAAAATCTTTATATATACATATATTTTTTTTTTTATAAAAAAAAATAAGCTGCATAAATACATATTTATTCGAAAAACAATAATAGTATTTAATGCATTTGCATATGAATTTACTTGAATTATTTGCACAGTGGTCAAGTGACAAAGAAAAAATAAACATAGTTCGTGTTTAACATATTGTATTTATGTAAATGTCAAATACTTTAATTAATCAAATCAGTTAGATGTTTAGTTGATGGACGAAGTCAATAAAAGATGAATAATATAACAATAGATTTTTCAACAACTCATCTATGAAAGAAATATATCCATTGTTTTAAATAATGGCTAAATAAATTGAAGGCGTGTAGTGGTTAAAAACTGAATTGAATAGGTTTAAGACTTGTTAGCTGATTGTAAACTTGTTAATCAGATTGCAAACTATCTAAATCTTAAGATGATATGAGCGAGAAACCTTTTGGCAATAATAATCTATAGCCTATTCTATAGTCTAGTCTATAGTCTAGTCTATAGTCTAGTCTATAGTCTAGTCTATAGTCTAGTCTATAGTCTAGTCTATAGTCTAGTCTATAGTCTAGTCTATAGTCTAGTCTATAGTCTAGTCTATAGTCTAGTCTATAGTCTAGTCTATAGTCTAGTCTGTAGTCTAGTCTATAGTCTAGTCTATAGTCTAGTCTATAGTCTAGTCTATAGTCTAGTCTATAGTCTAGTCTATAGTCTAGTCTAGTCTATAGTCTAGTCTATAGTCTAGTCTATAGTATAGTCTATAGTCTAGTCTAGTCTAGTCTATAGTCTAGTCTAGTCTATAGTCTAGTCTATAGTCTAGTCTAGTCTATAGTCTAGTCTATAGTCTAGTCTATAGTCTAGTCTATAGTCTAGTCTATAGTCTAGTGTATAGTCTAGTCTATAGTCTAGTCTATAGTCTAGTCTATAGTCTAGTCTATAGTCTAGTCTATAGTCTAGTCTATAGTCTAGTCTATAGTCTAGTCTATAGTCTAGTCTATAGTCTAGTCTATAGTCTAGTCTATAGTCTAGTCTATAGTCTAGTCTATAGTCTAGTCTATAGTATAATTTATAGTCTAGTTTATAGTCTAGTCTATAGTCTAGTTTATAGTCTAGTTTATAGTCTAGTCTATAGTCTAGTCTATAGTCTAGTCTATAATCTAGTCTATAGTCTAGTCTATAGTCTAGTCTATAGTCTAGTCTATAGTCTAGTCTATAGTCTAGTCTATAGTCTAGTCTATAGTCTAGTCTATAGTCTAGTCTATAGTCTAGTCTATAGTCTAGTCTATAGTCTAGTCTATAGTCTAGTCTATAGTCTAGTCTATAGTCTAGTCTATAGTCTAGTCTATAGTCTAGTCTATACACTAGTAAAATCAAGTTTCGAAAATGTTTGATATTTTGTTCTATTGAGTTTCACTGTATATGTTTGGATTAACATATTGGCAACTATTAATTAACAATTAATTAATAAACAAGTGACGTTTTTTGATTTAAATTTGCAAGATTTTTACGAAAAAAAAAGAAATAAAGTTTATGTTAATAAAAAAATGCAACTAATAAAAACTATAAACATTTTTAAAAACTCGATTAAATTTTAAGAAAAGCAAACAAAACGACTAAACCCATAATTTAGCTTTTTTTTGGCAAAAACGTTAATAAACAAAGAGTTTGTAC
>NW_023994786.1:0-95000 GCF_015586225.1 Lucilia sericata
TAGTCTTGTCTATAGTTCATAAAGGTGTCATTACGAATAGAGATAGTCCGGACTATAGTCTGAACTAGAGTCCGAAATATAGTCTGGCCTGCGTTCTGGTTTTAGTCTTGTCAATAGTCTAAACTGTAGTCTTGTCTATAGTCTGGAGTTATTCCTGTTTATAGGCTGGGCTATAGTCTTGTCTGTAATCTGTATTATATTTTGAACTATAGATAGGACTATAGTCGTGTCAATAGTTAGGACTATAGTCTTGCCTATATATTGGACTGTATTCTTGTCTTAGGCTATAGTTTTGTCTACAGTGTGGACTATAGTTTTATCTATAGTCTAGACTATAGAATTTTTTCTCTCATTTTTTTCCCTCATTTTTTTCCCTCATTCACCCAATTTTATATTTTTGGTTATTCAACTTTTGCTTTTCTCTTTCTTTTTAGTTATTCGTTCAATAATTTTAAATTGCCAACTGTATAGCTAATATCCTTTCCTTTCTTTTCCAATTCCAAAGCCAATCGTCATCAATTTCATTTATGTCATTTTGTTGGTAAACGTCAAGAAGCTCACTATCTAAACGCAAATGCCAATGGGAATATCAATTGAAAATGGACTAAATTCCGTATTTCTTACTGCATTTGTACTTGTAACTAAGTTGAATACTAATTAATTGACTTTTCTTTTACTTCAGTTTCTTTAAATTTTAGTTAAGGATTGATGCAATTAAATCGATGCAGTTAATCGAGGTTTGTAGGTTCAATTCGCTAAAAGGACTCTTTCTGTTTCTCTACAATACTTAGAATTTAACAAACCTTAAAATTTAATTGTAACAAATCATATTAAAGAGTTTAATTTAATTTACAATAAAAATTTTCAAAAAGTTTTCCTCCTAATTTATAAGTCAATGAAACTTAATTACTTAATTTGTGTGTTTTTTTATTCACAATTTCATTACGATTTAGCAAGCAATCATTAAAAACCTCAAAGGGATTTGTTTTAATTGACTTTTTACCAATTAAAAGTTGTAGTTGAAACTTAATTTTTAGCTCTTTTATCAGAAAAAATAATATATATGCATATGTATGTATGTACATTAAACCGGACCACCAAAAAAGAGCAAACATTTTTGAAGGATTTTATGTTTTAGTATTTCAAAAATAAAATTCAATCCCCATTTTGTTTCTCAGTTAATTTCCAACTTATATGTAAATATTTTTTCACGTGCACGTCTAATGTTAATTTTTCAATGAAACTTTTCATTCCTACATTTCTTGACAATTATTAATTATTTTTGCAAATATAGAAAATAACAACAATTACAGTCATTGGTAATTAATCAAAATTTTCTTAATGAATAAATCTCAAATGAAATTCAAAACGAAAAGAGCACAACTGCAAAAATAGTTTCGAAAAGTCATTAATATAATAAGTTCAGCGAGAGCATTAGTTAGTGGCACAGTTTATAATTACACCATTTCCGTTTGTATTTTAAAATTTTCAAAAATTCTTCGTCCATAAGTCTTAAGAAGGGATAGTGAGAATAAGAAGGGATAGTGAGTAAAATTAGTATTTCTTGCTCTAAATCTAGTTCACTTCTAGATCTGGTGTAGTTGTAGTTTAGATCTAGTTCAGTTTTACTACAGTTCTAGTTCAGTTCTAGTTCAGTTCTAGTTCAGTTCTAGTTCTGTTCTAGTTCTGTTCTACTCTTCTGTTCTAGTTCAGTTCTAGTCAGTTCTAGTTCAGTTCTAGTTCAGTTCTAGTTCGTTCTAGTTCTAGTTCTAGTTCTGTTCTAGTTCTGTTCTAGTTCTGTTCTAGTTCTGTTCTAGTTCTGTTCTAGTTCTGTTCTAGTTCTGTTCTAGTTCTGTTCTAGTTCTGTGCTAGTTCTGTTCTAGTTCTGTTCTAGTTTCTGTTCTAGTTCTGTTCTTCTGTTCTAGTTCTGTTCTAGTTCGGTTCTAGTTCTGTTCTAGTTCTGTTCTAGTTCTGTTCTAGTTCTGTTCTAGTTCTGTTCTAGTTCTGTTCTAGTTCTGTTCTAGTTCTGTTCTAGTTCTGTTCTAGTTCTGTTCTAGTTCTGTTCTAGTTCTGTTCTAGTTCTTTCTAGTTCTGTTCTAGTTCTGTTCTAGTTCTGTTCTAGTTCTGTTCTAGTCTGTTCTAGTTCTGTTCTAGTTCTGTTCTAGTTCTGTTCTAGTTCTGTTCTAGTTCTGTTCTGTTTCTAGTTCTGTTCTAGTTCTGTTCTAGTTCTGTTCTAGTTCTGTTCTAGTTCTGTTCTAGTTCTGTTCTAAGTTTCTGTTCGAGTTCTGTTCTAGTTCTGTTCTAGTTCTGTTCTAGTTCTAGTTCTGTTCCAGTTCTGTTCAGTTCTGTTCTAGTTCTGTTTCTAGTTCTGTTCTAGTTCTGTTCTAGTTCTGTTCTAGTTCTGTTCTAGTTATGTCCTAGTTCTGTTCTATTTCTGTTCTAGTTCTGTTCTAGTTCTGTCTAGTTCTGTTCTAGTTCTGTTCTAGTTCTGTTCTAGTTCTGTTCTAGTTCTGTTCTAGTTCTGATCTAGTTTTAGTTCTGTTCTAGTTCTGTTCTAGTTATGTTCTAGTTCTGTTCTAGTTCTGTTCTAGTTCTGTTCTAGTTCTGTTCTAGTTCTGTTCTAGTTCTGTTCTAGTTCTAGTTCTGTTCTAGTTCTAGTTCTGTTCTAGTTCTGTTCTAGTTCTGTTCTAGTTCTGTTCTAGTTCTGTTCTAGTTCTGTTCTAGTTCTGTTCTAGTTCTGTTCTGTTCTAGTTCTGTTCTAGTTCTGTTCTAGTTCTGTTCTAGTTCTGTTCTAGTTCTGTTCTAGTTCTGTTCTAGTTCTGTTCTAGTTCTGTTCTAGTTCTGTTCTAGTTCTTTCTAGTTCTGTTCTAGTTCTTTCTAGTTCTGTTCTAGTTCTGTTCTAGTTCTGTTCTAGTTCTGTTCTAGTTCTGTTCTAGTTCTGTTCTAGTTCTGTTCTAGTTCTGTTCTAGTTCTGTTCTAGTTCTGTTCTAGTTCTGTTCTAGTTCTGTTCTAGTTCTGTTCTAGTTCTGTTCTAGTTCTGTTCTAGTTCTGTTCTAGTTCTGTTCTAGTTCTGTTCTAGTTCTGTTCTAGTTTGTTCTAGTTCTGTTCTAGTTCTGTTCTAGTTCTGTTCTAGTTCTGTTCTAGTTCTGTTCTAGTTCTGTTCTAGTTCTGTTCTAGTTCTGTTCTAGTTCTGTTCTAGTTCTGTTCTAGTTCTGTTCTAGTTCTGTTCTATTTCTGTTCTAGTTCTGTTCTAGTTCTGTTCTAGTTCTGTTCTAGTTCTGTTCTAGTTCTGTTCTAGTTCCGTTCTAGTTCTGTTCTAATTCTGTTCTAGTTCTGTTCTAGTTCTGTTCTAGTTCTGATCTAGTTCTAGTTCTGTTTTAGTTCTGTCCTAGTTCTGTTCTAGTTCTGTTCTAGTTCTGTTCTAGTTCTGTTCTAGTTCTGTTCTAGTTCTGTTCTAGTTCTGTTCTAGTTCTGTTCTAGTTCTGTTCTAGTTCTGTTCTAGTTCTGTTCTAGTTCTGTTCTAGTTCTGTTCTAGTTCTAGTTCTGTTCTAGTTCTGTGTTCTAGTTCTGTTCTAGTTCTAGTTCTGTTCTAGTTCTGTTCTAGTTCTGTTCTTTCTAGTTCTGTTCTAGTTCTGTTCTAGTTCTGTTCTAGTTCTGTTCTAGTTCTGTTCTAGTTCTGTTCTAGTTCTGTTCTAGTTCTGTTCTAGTTCTGTTCTAGTTCTGTTCTAGTTCTGTTCTAGTTCTGTTCTAGTTCTGTTCTAGTTCTGTTTCTAGTTCTGTTCTAGTTCTGTTCTAGTTCTGTCTAGTTCTGTTCTAGTTCTGTTCTAGTTCTGTTCTAGTTCTGTTCTAGTTCTGTTCTAGTTCTGTTCTAGTTCTGTTCTAGTTCTGTTCTAGTTCTGTTCTAGTTCTGTTCTAGTTCTGTTCTAGTTCTGTCTAGTTCTGTTCTAGTTCTGTTCTAGTTCTGTTCTAGTTCTGTTCTAGTTCTGTTCTAGTTCTGTTCTAGTTCTGTTCTAGTTCTGTTCTAGTTCTGTTCTAGTTCTGTTCTAGTTCTGTTCTAGTTCTGTTCTAGTTCTGTTCTAGTTCTGTTCTAGTTCTGTTCTAGTTCTGTTCTAGTTCTGTTCTAGTTCTGTTCTAGTTCTGTTCTAGTTCTGTTTTAGTTCTGTTTTAGTGTTCTGTAGTTCTGTTCTAGTTCTGATCTAGTTCTGATCTAGTTCTGTTCTAGTTCTGTTCTAGTTCTGTTCTAGTTCTGTTCTAGTTCGTTCTAGTTCTGTTCTAGTTCTGTTCTAGTTCTGTTCTAGTTCTGTTCTAGTTCTGTTCTAGTTCTGTTCTAGTTCTGTTCTGTTCTAGTTCTGTTCTAGTCGTTCTAGTTCTGTTCTAGTTCTGTTCTAGTCTGTTTCTAGTTCTGTTCTAGTTCTGTTCTAGTTCTGTTTAGTTCTGTTCTAGTTCTGTTCTAGTTCTGTTCTAGTTCTGTTCTAGTTCTGTTCTAGTTCTGTTCTAGTTCTGTTCTAGTTCTGTTCTAGTTCTGTTCTAGTTCTGTTCTAGTTCTGTTCTAGTTCTGTTCTAGTTCTGTTCTAGTTCTGTTCTAGTTCTGTCTAGTTCTGTTCTAGTTCTGTTCTAGTTCTGTTCTAGTTCTGTTCTAGTGTTCTAGTTCTGTTCTAGTTCTGTTCTAGTTCTGTTCTAGTTCTGTTCTAGTTCTGTTCTAGTTCTGTTCTAGTTCTGTTCTAGTTCTGTTCTAGTTCTGTTCTAGTTCTGTTCTAGTTCTGTTCTAGTTCTGTTCTAGTTCTGTTCTAGTTCTGTTCTAGTCTGTTCTAGTTCTGTTCTAGTTCTGTTCTAGTTCTGTTCTAGTTTGTTCTAGTTCTGTTCTAGTTCTGTTCTAGTTCTGTTCTAGTTCTGTTCTAGTTTGTTCTAGTTGTTCTAGTTCTGTTCTAGTTCTGTTCTGTTCTGTTTAGTTCTGTTCTAGTTTGTTCTAGTTCTGTTCTAGTTCTGTTCTAGTTCTGTTCTAGTTCTGTTCTAGTTCTGTTCTAGTTCTGTTCTAGTTCTGTTCTAGTTCTGTTCTAGTTCTGTTCTAGTTCTCTTCTAGTTCTTCTAGTTCTGTTCTAGTTCTGTTCTAGTTCTGTTCTAGTTCTGTTCTAGTTCTGTTCTAGTTCTTTCTAGTTCTGTTCTAGTTCTGTTCTAGTTCTGTTCTAGTTCTGTTCTAGTTCTGTTCTAGTTCTGTTCTAGTTCTGTTCTAGTTCTGTTCTAGTTCTGTTCTAGTTCTGTTCTAGTTCTGTTCTAGTTCTGTTCTAGTTCTGTTCTAGTTCTGTTCTAGTTCTGTTCTAGTTCTGTTCTAGTTCTGTTCTAGTTCTGTTCTAGTTCTGTTCTAGTTCTGTTCTAGTTCTGTTCTAGTTCTGTTCTAGTTCTGTTCTAGTTCTGTTCTAGTTCTGTTCTAGTTCTGTTCTAGTTCTGTTCTAGTTCTGTTCTAGTTCTGTTCTAGTTCTAGTTCTGTTCTATTCTGTTCTAGTTCTGTTCTAGTTCTGTCCTAGTTATGTTCTAGTTCTAGTTCTGTTCTGATCTAGTTCTAGTTCTGTTTAGTTCTGTCTAGTTCTGTTTTAGTTCTGTCCTAGTTCTGTTCTAGTTCTGTTCTAGTTGTTCTAGTTCTGTTCTAGTTCTGTTCTAGTTCTGTTCTAGTTCTGTTCTAGTTCTTTTCTAGTTCTGTTCTAGTTCTGTTCTAGTTCTGTTCTAGTTCTGTTCTAGTTCTGTTCTAGTTCTGTTCTAGTTCTGTTCTAGTTCTGTTCTAGTTCTGTTCTAGTTCTGTTCTAGTTCTGTTCTAGTTCTGTTCTAGTTCTGTTCTAGTTCTGTCTAGTTCTGTTCTAGTTCTGTTCTAGTTCTGTTCTAGTTCTGTTCTAGTTCTGTTCTAGTTCTGTTCTAGTTCTGTTCTAGTTCTGTTCTAGTTCTGTTCTAGTTCTGTTCTAGTTCTGTTCTAGTTCTGTTCTAGTTCTGTTCTAGTTCTGTTCTAGTTCTGTTCTATTTCTGTTCTATTTCTGTTCTAGTTCTGTTCTAGTTCTGTTCTAGTTCTGTCTAGTTCTGTTCTAGTTCTGTTCTAGTTCTGTTCTAGTTCTGTTCTAGTTCTAGTTCTGTTATATTCTGTTCTAGTTCTGTTCTAGTTCTGTCTAGTTCTGTTCTAGTTCTGTTCTAGTTGATCTAGTTCTAGTTCTGTTTTAGTTCTGTCCTAGTCTGTTTTAGTTCTGTCCTAGTTCTGTTCTAGTTCTGTTCTAGTTCTGTTCTAGTTCTGTTCTAGTTCTGTTCTAGTCTGTTCTAGTTCTGTTCTAGTTTGTTCTAGTTCTGTTCTAGTTCTGTTCTAGTTCTGTTCTAGTTCTGTTCTAGTGTTCTAGTTGTTCTAGTTCTGTTTAGTTCTGTTCTAGTTCTGTTCTAGTTCTGTTCTAGTTCTGTTCTAGTTCTGTTCTAGTTCTGTTCTAGTTCTGTTCTAGTTCTGTTCTAGTTCTGTTCTAGTTCTGTTCTAGTTCTGTTCTAGTTCGTTTTCTAGTCTGTTCTAGTTCTGTTCTAGTTCTGTTCTAGTTCTGTTCTAGTTTCTGTTCTAGTTTGTTCTAGTTCTGTTCTGTTATAGTTCGTTCTGTTCTAGTTTCTGTTCTAGTTCTGTTCTAACAGTGATGTTTCTAGTTCTAGTTCTGTTTCTAGTTTCTGTTCTGTTATGGTCTAGTTCTGTTTCTAGTTCTGTTCTATTTCTGTTATTTCTTTAGTTCTGTTCTAGTTCTGTCCTCCTAAGTTCTGTTGTAGTTCTGTTTTCTAGTTCTATGCTTGTCAGTTCTTTAGCTAAATGAAATCCAATTTCTCTTTGTTTAAATTTATAAAATTTTCATTAAATGCCACAATTAATACGTAAAGGAGTGGAATTACATACGAACCTATTTATTCCACTCATTTTACGCGGAAAAAAGTAACATTATTTTTATCAATACAAAAAAATATTATAAATTTTATATTTCTCTGCTATTTTTTTGCATTCAACAACATCATTGTAACAACAACGACAGAGAGCCACTGAATAAATATGAAAAAAGCGACAACGTTGGGGTATTGTGTCATTTTTAATTGTAGGATAATAATTCTCGTCTAAAATTGTGCGCTTTTATTTCCTGGTTTATCTATGATTTTGTCGTTTTATTTTCACTTTTTTTGTTATAAATATTTTTTTACATATACTATTTATATCTCGTGTGTTTTTGTAGTGGTTTATGTTTATTTGTGTGTTTTTATCTAAATCGTAAAAATGTATGCAATGTTGGAGGCCAGCAGTTTTGGGAAGGGTTTCTTTAGTTGGTGTAGCTTTGTCTGAATTCAAAGTTTCAGATTTCATATGATCTTCAAGCTCTCTATTGTTTTATGCGTTTTTTGAGTTCCAGTATGTGTACGATTAATATCCAAACAAATGGACTCTGTTATATCAGGTTAAAATTGATTAGAAAACGTCCATTTATTTTGGGTGTTATACAAATTGACAGGGTGTATTTTCATATGCTGAACTAGTGGGTTAATTTACATTGCTGTACTCCAACATACAATTCATTAAAGTGTTTCACTTGCAACTGAAACTATGTACAACAATTTGCATTATTGCCGCAGTTAGTTGATTTTTTTTTTTATTTTTATTTTTATTTTGTCATGAACTAGAAAGATATAGAGGGCTTAGTTTTTCACTTTTATTTCCGCAAAATGAATAGTTATGCTGTAACATTGTTGTAATTGTTGAAGTTGTGTGTTAAAGCGATGTAAAAACTAAATAATCTAAAGTAAGTATTTGTGTGTATGTATATTAGGGAGGTTTCTTTTTGTGGCTTTTATTTAAAATACAAAATCGAAAAAGTTAGAACAAAACTCATAATGGTACCCTGTGAACCCAAGGAACTATTTAAATTTCATTTCTTTTAAATGATAGATTTTATATGAAAAATGAATCTCTCTAATGCAGCTGTACACATAGACATACATACTTACATACATATGTAGGTACTATTTGCCTCTCTGTGAAAGCGTTTTATTTTCAAATTGTTTCATATATGAATGCTTGTATTAACACTTTCATAAACATTTATTTGTTAGTATTGTTCTATCTATAAACCACCGGTATTTTGTAGTTTTTTACACCAGACTTCCGGCCATCTGATACTGTTTTGAAATTTCTGCCATATTTTTAACAAAATTGTTAGTATAATCACTGTAAATATTTAGTAGTAAACATCTTTTAGTGTATTTTTAGAATTTCATTGTAATTGATAGTAGACCAAAGTCTAATATTCATTAGACTAGAATTTGATTTACTAAAATATAAATATTATATATAGATCTTTAGTCAGGACTCAGATAGATATATCGTCCTTTTTCAGTCCAGATAACAGACGGATTCATGATATGAACTGATATACAAACCAGATAATGTACTAATCCAAAGTCTACACCATAGACTGATCTATAGCTCACACTATAGATTGATTTATAGCATAGACTTTAGGTCAGACTAGATTATACGCTATAACCCAGAGTATAAACTTGTCTATAGTCCATACTATAGATCTATAGACAATAGATCAGTCTAGATCTATAGACTAGATCCAGATCTATAGCAGAGACTATAGACTATCTTTAGACCAGAATATAGACTGCGAAATAGTCTAGACTATACTTATCTATAGTTCAGACTGTAGACTGATCTATAGTGCAGACTATAGACTAATCTATATCGCAGACTTTAGACTACTCTATAGTCCAGACTATAGACAGATCTTTTGTCCAGACAATAGACTGATCTATAGGCCAGAATATAGACTGATCTATAGGCCAGACTATAGACTGGTCTATAGGCCAGACTATAGACTGGTCTATAGGCCAGACTATAGACTGGTCTATAGGCTATAGACTGATCTATAGGCTGATATATAGGCCAGACTATAGACCGATCTATAGTCCAGACTATAGACTCATCTATAGTCCAGACCATAGACAGATCTATAGTCCAGAATATTAACTGATCTATAGTCCAGAATATTAACTGATCTATAGTCCAGAATATATACTGATCTGTAGTCCAGACGGTAAAATGATCTATAGTCCACACTACGGACTGATCTATAGTCCATACTATGGACAGGTCTATAGTCCAAACTATATACAGGTCTATAGTTCAGACTGTAATCTGGTCTATAGTCCAGACTATAGACTGATCTATAGTCTAGACTATAGACTGATCTATAGTCCAGACTATAAACTGATCTATAGTCCAGACTGTAAACTGGTCTATAGTCCACACTTTAGACTGATCTATAGTCCACACTTTAGACTGATCTATAGTCCACACTATATACTGACCAATACTTCAGTTTATAAACTGGACTATAGTCCAGACTAAATACTACTCTGTATAGACTGATCTAGACTGATATAGTCCATACTATGGACAGGTCTATAGTCCAAACTATATACAGGTCTATAGTTCAGACTGTAATCTGGTCTATAGTCCAGACTATAGACTGATCTATAGTCTAGACTATAGACTGATCTATAGTCCAGACTATAAACTGATCTATAGTCCAGACTGTAAACTGGTCTATAGTCCACACTTTAGACTGATCTATAGTCCACACTTTAGACTGATCTATAGTCCACACTATATACTGACCAATACTTCAGTTTATAAACTGGACTATAGTCCAGACTAAATACTACTCTGTATAGACTGATCTATAGTTCAAACTATAGACTGATCTATAGTCCAGACTATAGACTGATCTATAGTCCAGACTATATACTGATCTATAGTCTAGACTATAGACTGATCTATAGTGCAGACTATAGGCAGATCTATAGTCCAGACTATAGACTGATCTATAGTCCAGACTATACTGTGATCTACAGTCCAGACTATAGACTGATATATAGTCCAGACTATATACTGATATATAGTCCAAACTATATACTGATATATAGTCCAGACTATATACTGATCTATATTCTAGACTATAGGCTGATCTATAAACTAATCTATAGTAAAGACTATGGAATTTTCGATAGATTGATCTATAGTCCAGTCTATAGACTGTTCTATAGTCCAGGCTATAGACTGATCTAAGACCTAAAACTAATAATTTGTTGAATGCAAATGTTTTCAAGAATAAAATTTTATGTTCCATTTAAAATACTAACTATTTATAAAAAATATATAGTTTTCTTCTTGTTAAGTTAAATTTTAAACACGAAAGCAATATCTAATTCAAACACTTACAATTTTTCCCAATAAACTTAAAAGTGCTCTTACTCTCATCGTGTCAAAAACCATTTCCATTTCCTTTATAGATAAGATTAAAAGATGAAATTAAATGCAAGGGGGAAATTAAAAGAAAAAATAAAAAACAGAAGTGAACTCGCACATCAAAGTTACAAAAAAGAGAGCGAACAAAAAACAGATAATAAAGAGACATACACATACGCATTTCAAGAATTTTCGGCTGCAAATGTTTGTTTTTTTTTTTCATAAGAAAATATACTTTGAGGTTTGTACGATTTTCTTGACACAAACAACAAATGAAACGGAACCCACTTGACATCGTTACATTAAAACATCCTTTACACGCCAAAGCACTTTAGACACTCACACACACTTTCGCGCGTACATTTGTTGAAAAATCTAAGAGTGAAAATTGTAAAAGGGAAAAAATGTTGGACATGTTATAAATACCCTACATCTCGTTTTAGGTATGTTGGAACAATTTAGTTGGAATTAGTTGGTTTTTAATATACATTTCGTTATATGTATATTGTTATAAGTATTTCGTTGAAAGACCTTCAAATTTTGAATCCTATCTTTGCTCTTCTTATTTCGTAGTCCACAAAAAAGGACAAAACTCTCAAATACCGATTAGTTGAATGCTGAAAGGTGTTAAATTCACACATAAACGTATTGCTATAATCTTTCCCTCATTTTGTATCTTTTTTTCTCTCTATGGAAGTTCATTTGCTTGATGTTGCTTGTTATATGTATTTTAGCGTGAAGTGTTTACACTACAATTATTTTGAAGTGTATTTTCTGCGAATCACGAAGTCAACAAAGTAGAAAGAAATCAAATGTCTAGAAACGAAAGTAGCTAACTAATGATTTGCAGTTTTTGAAATCACTAGAATAGTGAGACTATAAACTGATTAACATAAACCTATAAATAGTCCAGACCACAAACTGTTTTAGAGTCTAGAATGCAGACTGATCATAGTCCAGACAAAAAAGACTACAGACAATAGAATTATCTATAGTTTAGACTATAGATTGATCTATAGTACAGACTATAGATTGATCTATAGTCCAGACTATAGGTTGATCTATATTCCAGACTATAGATTGATCTATAGTCCAGACTATAGATTGATCTATAGTCCAGACTATAGATTAATCTATAGTCCAGACTATAGGTTGATATATAGTCCAGATTACAGACTGACCTATAGTCCAGACTATAGACTGATCTATAGTCCAGACTACAGACTGATCTATAGTCCCGACTATGTACTGATTTATAATCCAGACTATAGACTGATTTATAGTCCACACTATAGACTAATCATTAGTCCAGAAAATAGACTGATCCAGATAATAGACTGATCAATGGTCCAGACTGTAGACTTATCAGAAGTCCACACTGTAGAATGATTTTTAGTTTAGACTATAGATTGATCTATAGTTTAGACTAGTTCAGACTGAAGACTGATCTATAGTCCAGACTATAGATTGATATATAGTACTGACTATAGACTGATATATAGCCCTAGTCCAGACTACAGACTGATATATAGTCCAGACTATAGACTGATCTATAGCCCATACTATAGACTGATCTATAGTCCAGACTATAGATTGATCTATACTTCAGTCCATAGATTGACCTATAGTTCCAAATGTAGACTGATCAAATGTCGAGACTATAGCCTGATCTATAGTCCAGACTAGAGACTGTTCTATAGTCCTGAATATAGACTGATATATAGCCCTAGTCCAGACTACAGACTGATCTATAGTCCAGACTATAGATCATATTATAGACTGATCTATGGTTCAGACCATAGATTGACCTATAGTTCCGAATATAGACTGATCTATAGTCCAGGCTATAGACTGATCTATAGTCCAGGCTATAGACTGATCTATAGTCCAGGCTATAGACTGATCTATAGTCCAGACTATAGACTGATCTATAGTCCAGACTATAGACTATTCTATAGTCCAGACTATAGACTATTCTATAGTCCAGACTATAGACAGATCTATAGTTCAGACTATAGACTATAGTCCAGACTATAGACTGATCTATAGATCCAGATTATAGACTGATCTATAGTCCAGACTATAGACTGATATATAGATCCAGACTATAGACTGATCTATAGTCCAGCCTATAGACTAATCTATAGTCCAGACTATAGACTGACCTATAGTCCATACTATGGACCAGTCTATAGTCTGATCTATGGTCCAGACTATAGACTGATCTATATATATGAATGTAGACTGAGCTATAGTCCAGACTATAGACTGATATATAGTAATGACTATTGACTGATATATAGTCCAGACTATAGACTGGTCTATAAACTGATCTAAACTGAGACTATAAACTGATCTAGAGTGTAAACTATAGATTGATCTAGAATCTAGACTATTGAATGATCTAGAGTCTAGACTATAGACTGATCTATAGTCTAGTCTAAATTTTCATCTATAAACAAGATTGTTGTCTGATTGAGACAATAAAATTACTGGTATACTGATCTTATAGTCCCAACTCTGAATTGATCTATTGTCTGACTGATACTCGAACCTTCAAACCAACTTTTCTTAACAACTTCTTTTAACAAATGCAATCAGGCTATTTCACAGAAAATGGAGTTTACTTATTTTATAGCTATACCCCTCAAATACATATTAGAGAAAGCTGTAAATGAAGAAAACAGAAGGCAAGTGCAAAAAAAAAAAATTAAATCTTAAGCAGGAAAAGGATTTATACAGAAAGTATGAAATTTTTCTTGATTACGCCAATTACAATGATGGCTGATTTAAGAAGCAAATACATAATAATGAAATTAACAAGTAGATTTTAAGCTTAAGAAAGGATTTTATAATACAATTGAGGATACTATATTTCTTGTTGTAAATTAATAAAAAAAGTTATTTATTTAAGTACTTTAGATACCGAATGTTGTAAGTAGTTATTGTGGATTTAATTTGTAATTAGTAAGTGGCTTTTGAATATGATAAAATGTAACAATTTATAAAGGTTTTTCGCTGGTGATTAAACACAATTAATAATGGATTAGAAATAATTGAAATTTTAAAGGATTTGTTTTACTCTGCGTTTTAATTACAATTGTAATATTTGGCTGCTTGAAATTATTTTAAAGAAATTATTTATATTTTGAAACTCTAAAATCATTAATATTTAAATAACTACCAAAAACACTTTGCTTTAACACTGCTGATGGCTTGAAGGGAGTGTCAACCGCGTAAGTGAGTGTAACAGAAGAAACTATTTTAAGTAAAACATGTTTAAGTGGTTTCTTTTTAAGAATTGTGTTTTCTGCAGTCTTTTACTGTTTCTTACAACACTTTGTAGTATTATTTGAAAAACCGAGCAAAGTAATTAGTTGAATATTTTCTTACATTTAATAGTGCACTGTGGGCCGAACTTTTTAAAAACAGATCTACAACCCGGACAATGAAATGATCCATAGTTCATGATATAGATTGCTATAAAACCCAGTCTATTGACTGATCCATAGTACAGACTACAAACTGATATATAGTCTAGACTATACACTGATCTGTTTGCCAGACTATAGACTAGACTAAAGACTGATCTATTATCCAGACTATAGACTGATATATAGTTCAGACTATTGACTAATCTATTGTCCAGACTGATTTATATATATAGACTGATCTATTGTCCAGACTATATACTGGTGTGCAGTCCAGACTGTAGACTGATCTATAGTCCAGACTATAGACTGATTTATAGTTCAGAATGGTTTATAGTCCAGACTATAGACTGATCTATAGTCCAGACTATAGACTGATCTATAGTCCAGACTATAGACTGATCTATAGTCCAGACTATAGACTGATCTATAGTCCAGACTATAGACTGATCTATAGTCCAGACTATAGACTGATCTATAGTCCAGACTATAGACTGATCTATAGTCCAGACTATAGACTGATCTATAGTCCAGACTATAGACTGATCTATAGTCCAGACTATAGACTGATCTATAGTCCAGACTATAGACTGATCTATAGTCCAGACTATAGACTGATCTATAGTCCAGACTATAGACTGATCTATAGTCCAGACTATAGACTGATCTATAGTCCAGACTATAGACTGATCTATAGTCCAGACTATAGACTGATCTATAGTCCAGACTATAGACTGATCTATAGT
Source organism: Lucilia sericata (assembly GCF_015586225.1). Classification (NCBI taxonomy): domain Eukaryota; kingdom Metazoa; phylum Arthropoda; class Insecta; order Diptera; family Calliphoridae; genus Lucilia; species Lucilia sericata. Next base: position 14,478 of record NW_023994786.1, read on the forward strand.
CCAGACTATAGACTGATCTATAGTCCAGACTATAGACTGATCTATAGTCCATACTATAGACTGATCTATAGTCCATACTAAAGACTGATTTATAGTCCATACTATAGACTGATCTATAGTCATTACTATAAACTGATCTATAGTCCATACTATAGACTGATCTATAGTCCAGACTATAAACTGATCTACAGTCCAGACTATAGACTGATCTACAGTCCAGACTATAGACTGATCTACAGTTCAGACTATAGACTGATCTACAGTCCAGACTATAGACTGATCTATAGTCCGTACTATAGACTGATCTACAGTCCAGACTATGGACTGATCTATGGTCCAGACTATAGACTGATATATAATTCAGATTTTAGATTGATCTATTAATCTATAGTCCATACTATAGACTGATCTACAGTCCAGACTATGGACTGATCTATGGTCCAGACTATAGACTGATCTATAGTGATGATTATAGACTGATCTATTGTCCAAACTATAGATAGAGTTCAGGTTGATCTCTAGTGCAGATTATCGACAGACTATAGATTGATCTGTAGTCTATAGTTCAGTCTATAGGCGGATCTATAGTTCGCACTATAGACTAGTCCTATAGTCCAGGCTAAAGGCTATAGATTGATCTATATTTTACACTATATCTTAATCTCTAGTCAAGATTCTAGATTTAGCTATATTTCACGCTTTTCTAAGACCTTAGTTTAAAATTTTTCGGAATTCTTTCCTACTGTGAACTAACCATAGCATGTTGAAGCATATAAAAATTTAAATTTATTTTTAACTTAGGAAAACGAAAGACTTGTTTCAACGAAACAAATGCTAAATAGTTGGTTATATCTTCACCACGTTAAAAATTCTAGGAAGGACATAAGTAAAGTAATGCTATGAGTGTGACACTTCAAGACTTTATGTTAGATATTTATTCCCTCTACTTTCTCTGCTAAGCAGGTGGAATGAAGTCTAAGATTTTAACATACATAAGTATACATAGATACTTAGATGTCTAACTATGTATGTGTGTAAGTATGTGCCTTAACCCTTATAATAATGTATAAGTGCTATGCTAAAATTCTGCGTTAGATTATAAAACATTATTTTGGAATCATTTGTTTCTTAGGAAGTACTAGGGATTTTCATAAACAAATTGTCTTTGGTTGGTGGAGTGAATATAAATGACTATCTATTGGATTTGGTTGTTGCCACTAATGAATTCAAAAACACGAACTATTTCCCTTAAGACTGCGTTTAAACTAAGAATTTGTTAGTTTATCATGGGTAATTTGTTAGTGTGGGTTTCATATTACGTGCATAACTAGTTTAAAGGGATTAGTGAAACAAAAAGGCTTAGAGGTTTAGAAAGTAAACCCTTTTTTACAACTCTAAGCGTGTCACTCAGGATATTTTTTACAAATACATAGATTCTTTAAACCTAATGCTTAACTTGTGTATTAGCATAAATCGCGCTACTTTGTTCGAAACCGTATAGGACGGTTATGAATAAGTCTTATTATATTTTTGAAATTATTAATTATAAACATTCAAAATGTTAGTGTAATACATATTTCTTATGTTTCCTTGAGGTCATCTTCTCAGATTAAACACGTTATATTGTAAATCAGCTATTTTTTGGATGATATACTAAGTAATACAGTACTGAGACGTATGAGTAATATTTAATATAAAATTAGCATTTCATACTCATACGTATTGAATCATCACCAATTTGTTTTTAATACAGAGTCATTTTTTTGATCACTGGTAAGGTAGTAGTTAAACTAATTATATGAGTATAGACAGTCAAGACTTTAGACGGATCTACAGTCCAAACTTAATATAGAATGATTATAGATTTATATTGCAGACTAAAGACTTATTTATATTTCAGACCATAGACTGATCTATAGTCCAGAATATAGACTGATCTATTATTGGCCATATAGTCCAGACTATAGACTGATGTATATTCCATACTATTGACCTATATATTATAGACTGATTTATAGTCTAGACAATAGACTGATCTATGGTCCAGACTATAGACAGACCAATATTCCGGAATATAGAATGATCTACAATCCAGACTACAGACTGATCTATAGTCCAGACTATAGACTGATCTATAGTCAAGATTATAGACTGATCTATAGTCCAAACTATAGACTGATCTATAGTCCAGACTATAGACTGATCAATTGTCTAGACAATAGACTGATCTATAGTCCAGACCATAGATTGATATATAATCCGGACTATAGACTGATATATAGTCCAGACTACAGACTGATCTATAGTCCAGATAATAGACTGATCTATAGTCCAGACTATAGACAGACTTATAGTCCGAAATATAGAGAGATATATTTTCCAGACTTCAGACTGATCTATGGTCCAGAAAATAGACAGACTTAAAGTCCGAAATATGGACTGATCGACAGTCAAGACTATAGACTGATCTATAATCCATACCATAGACTAATCTATAGTACATACTATAGACTAATCTATAGTACATACTATAGACTGATCTATAGTTCAAACTATAGGCTGATCTATAGTGCAGACTATAGACTGATCTACAGTCCAGACTATAGACTGTCTATTCTCCAGACTATAGGCTGATCTATAGTCCAGACTATAAACTGTATAGACTATAAACTAATCTATTGTCCAGACTATAGACTGATTTATAGTCCAGATTATAGACTAATCTATAGTCCAAACTATAGACTTATCAATAGTCCAGACTTTAGACTGATCTACAGTACATGCTATAGACTGATCTATAGTCTAGATAATAGACTGGTCTATAATCCAGACCATAGATTGATATATAATCCGGACTATAGTCTGATCTATGGTCAAGATAATAGGCTGATCTATAGTCCAGACAATATACAGACTTATAGTCCGAAATATAGACTGATCTATAGTCGAGGCTATAGACTGATCTATAATCCAGACTATAGACTAATCTATAGTCCATACTATAGACTGATCTATAGAGCAGACTATAGACTAATCTACAGTCCAGACTATAGACTGTTTATTGTACAGACTATAGGCTGATCTATAGTCCAGACTATAAACTGATCTATAGTCCAGACTGTAGACTGATCTATAGTCCAGACTGTAGACTGATCTATAGTCCAGACTATAGACTGATCTATAGTCCAGACTATAGACTGATCTATAGTCCAGACTATAGACTGTTCTATAGTCCAGACTATAGACTGATCTATAGTCCAGACCATAGACTGATCTATAGTCCAGACTATAGACTGATCTATAGTCCAGACTATAGACTGATCTATAGTCCAGACTATAGACTGATCTATAGTCCAGACTATAGACTGATCTATAGTCCAGACTATAGACTGATCTATAGTCCAGACTATAGACTGATCTATAGTCCAGACTATAGACTGATCTATAGTCCAGACTATAGTCTGATCTATAGTCCAGACTATAGACTGATCTATAGTCCAGACTATAGACTGATCTATAGTCCAGACTATAGACTGATCTATAGTTCAGACTATAGACTGATCTATAGTCCAGACTATAGACTGATCTATATTTCAGACTATAGACTGATCTATAGTCCCGACTATAGACTGATCTATAGTCCAGACTATAGAATGATCTATAGTCCAGACTATAGACTGATCTATAGTCCAGAATATAGACTGATCTATAGTCCAGACTATAGACTGATCTATAGTCCAGAATATAGACTGATCTATAGTCCAGAATATAGACTGATCTATAGTCCAGACTATAGACTGATCTACAGTCCAGACTATAGACTGATCTATAGTCCAGACTATAGACTGATCTATAGTCCAAACTATAGACTGATCTATAGTCCAGACTATAGACTGATCTATAGTCCAGACTATAGACTGATCTATAGTAAATGCTATAGACTGATTTATAGTCCGGTCTATAGACTGAGCCATAGTCCAGGCTATGGACAGATCTATACTCAAGACTATAGACAGATCCAAAGTCCAGACTGTAGCCAGATTTTTCGTCCGCAGTATAGACTTATCTATAGTTCAGACTACATACTGATTAATAGCCTAGGTTGAACTATAGTCTTTGTCCAGACTAAAGACTAATCTATAGTCCAGAATATAGACAAGCCCATAGTCCAGGCTATGGACTGATTTATACTCCAGACTATAGACTGGTCTGTTTACCAGACTATAGACTGACCTGTACTCCCGACTATATGCTGTTCTCTAGTTTATCTGTCAGATCTATAGTATAGGCCTCAGGCTGATTATAATTATAGAATTAACTATAGTCCAAGCTATATACAGATTTATTGTTCAGATTATAGACTAAACGTACGTAAATAAAATGTAGATTAATATAATATTTATAAATAGAACTTTTTCCACCATTAATTTATATGAATTTAACGCTTCAAGGCGCAGGAAAAGCGAGTAGAATTAAAATATTTTTTTACTATTTCCCTGAGATATTAAATTACAAATCCAGTGTTGGAATTTTTTGTTTAATATTAAAATATACATATGTTATTCCCAGTATTACTATTATTGAAAAAATCGGTGTGGGGCATATGTACCACGTTTTTGTTATGAAATGTTTTACGATTCAGTGATTTTAAATACTTAAATAATTTTTTATATAAATAATTTTTAAAGCAAAAACTACTTGGAGCTGATTTTTGCGAAATGCACCCATTTTCCTGTTTAATTAGACTACAAAAAATTTTAAAACTATTGGAAATGCTAAGGCATGTCTACACATGTTTAATAACTACATACATATGTATGTATATACATATTTAACAGTTGATTTCACTGGATTTTTTATTAAACATACTTTCACTCATTCAGCCTTTCGATTATACTTTTTGTTAGATATATGTACATATTTTTCACTCTTAAACAAAGTTACACATATTTTACTTTATAAAAATTTATATTTTTTCATAGTTTGCATTACTTTATTGAAATTTTTGCCACTAATAAAATATTTAATAAAAATGTTTCAATAATTTTTTTAATGAAATTTTTTGGTGAAAGTAAATTGAACAAAAAACCATGTACTACTTTCTTTTTGTTTTTGCTGGGCATATTGCCAATATTTGTGAAGGTTTAGTTTAAATAAAACCAATAACAAGTTTTTTTATTTCAATAAAATGTTTAAGCAATATTAAAAATTTTTTTATATTAAAATAATTTATTTAATATAAATAAATAAAAAAAATTCTCATAGAATTTAAATATTATAATGTGAAGTGTTTAATTATATTCAAACTTATGGGAATTATTTAAAATTATTTAATAATTAAAAATTTTATTTAACAAATTAAATTGTTTAAAATTTATTTATATCAAGACTTTAGTCTATTCTATAGTCTAGTCTATAGTCTAGTCTATAGTCTAGTATATAGTCTAGTCTATAGTCTAGTCTATAGTCTAGTCTATAGTCTAATCTATAGTCTAGTCTATAGTATAGTCTATAGTCTAGTCTATAGTCTAGTCTATAGTCTAGTCTATAGTCTAGTCTAGTCTACAGTCTAGTCTATAGTCTAGTCTATAGTCTAGTCTATAGTCTAGTCTATAGTCTAGTCTATAGTCTAGTCTATAGTCTAGTCTATAGTCCTAGTCTATAGTCTAGTCTATAGTCTAGTCTATAGTCTAGTCTATGGCTAGTCTATAGTCTAGTCTATAGTCTAGTCTATAGTCTAGTCTATAGTCTAGTCTATAGTCTAGTCTATAGTCTAGTCTATAGTCCTAGTCTATAGTCTAGTCCTATAGTCTAGTCTATAGTCTAGTCTATAGTCTAGTCTATAGTCTAGTCTATAGTCTAGTCTATAGTCTAGTCTATAGTCTAGTCTATAGTCTAGTCTATAGTCTAGTCTATAGTCTAGTCTATAGTCTAGTCTATAGTCTAGTCTATAGTCTAGTCTAGTCTAGTCTATAGTCTAGTCTATAGTCTAGTCTATAGTCTAGTCTATAGTCTAGTCTATAGTCTAGTCTATAGTCTAGTCTATAGTCTAGTCTATAGTCTAGTCTATAGTCTAGTCTATAGTCTAGTCTATAGTCTAGTCTATAGTCTAGTCTATAGTCTAGTCTATAGTCTAGTCTATAGTCTAGTCTATAGTCTAGTCTAGTCTATAGTCTAGTCTATAGTCCTAGTCCTATAGTCTAGTCTATAGTCTAGTCTATAGTCTAGTCTATAGTCTAGTCTATAGTCTAGTCTATAGTCTAGTCTATAGTCTAGTCTATAGTCTAGTCTATAGTCTAGTCTATAGTCTAGTCTATAGTCTAGTCTATAGTCTAGTCTATAGTCTAGTCTATAGTCTAGTCTATAGTCTAGTCTATTAGTCTAGTCTATAGTCTAGTCTATAGTCTAGTCTATAGTCTAGTCTATAGTCTAGTCTATAGTCTAGTCTATAGTCTAGTCTATAGTCTAGTCTATAGTCTAGTCTATAGTCTAGTCTATAGTCTAGTCTATAGTCTAGTCTATAGTCTAGTCTATAGTCTAGTCTATAGTCTAGTCTATAGTCTAGTCTATAGTCTAGTCTATAGTCTAGTCTATAGTCTAGTCTATAGTCTAGTCTATAGTCTAGTCTATAGTCTAGTCTATAGTCTAGTCTATAGTCTAGTCTATAGTCTAGTCTAGTCTAGTCTATAGTCTAGTCTATAGTCTAGTCTATAGTCTAGTCTATAGTCTAGTCTATAGTCTAGTCTATAGTCTAGTCTATAGTCTAGTCTATAGTCTAGTCTATAGTCTAGTCTATAGTCTAGTCTATAGTCTAGTCTATAGTCTAGTCTATAGTCTAGTCTATAGTCTAGTCTATAGTCTAGTCTATAGTCTAGTCTATAGTCTAGTCTATAGTCTAGTCTATAGTCTAGTCTATAGTCTAGTCTATAGTCTAGTCTATAGTCTAGTCTATAGTCTAGTCTATAGTCTAGTCTATAGTCTAGTCTATAGTCTAGTCTATAGTCTAGTCTATAGTCTAGTCTATAGTCTAGTCTATAGTCTAGTCTATAGTCTAGTCTATAGTCTAGTCTATAGTCTAGTCTATAGTCTAGTCTATAGGTCTAGTCTATAGTCTAGTCTATAGTCTAGTCTATAGTCTAGTCTATAGTCTAGTCTATAGTCTAGTCTATAGTCTAGTCTATAGTCTAGTCTATAGTCTAGTCTAGTCTATAGTCTAGTCTATAGTCTAGTCTATAGTCTAGTCTATAGTCTAGTCTATAGTCTAGTCTATAGTCTAGTCTATATAGTCTATTCTTAGTCTAGTCTATAGTCTAGTCTATAGTCTAGTCTATAGTCTAGTCTATAGTCTAGTCTATAGTCTAGTCTATAGTCTAGTCTATAGTCTAGTCTATAGTCTAGTCTATAGTCTAGTCTATAGTCTAGTCTATAGTCTAGTCTATAGTCTAGTCTATAGTCTAGTCTATAGTCTAGTCCATAGTCTAGTCTATAGTCTAGTCTATAGTCTAGTCTATAGTCTAGTCTATAGTCTGTTCTATAGTCTAGTCTATAGTTAGTCTATAGTCTAGTCTATAGTCTAGTCTATAGTCTAGTCTATAGTCTAGTCTATATTAGTCTATAGTCTAGCTCTAGTCTAGTCTATAGTCTAGTCTATAGTCTAGTCTATAGTCTAGTCCTATAGTCTAGTCTATAGTCTAGTCATAGTCTAGTTCTATAGTCCAGTCTATAGTCTAGTCTATAGTCTAGTCTATAGTCTAGTCTATAGTCCTAGTCTATAGTCTAGTCTATAGTCTAGTCCAGCGGTTCCCACCGTTTTTTACTTCGTGGACCCCTTGAGGAATTTATTTAATTTCACGGATCCCCATACATATTTTGATATCTTATTGTTATAAATAATTGTTCATCCGAAAATTGTCTTAGTCCTGGTCCATAAACCCTATAAAATATTCCCGTACATTGAGAATATTTAGTATTTCGGGGATGTTTTCAATTGCATGGTTTTAAATATAGAATGACTTCTAACATGATGTTTAATTTTATGATCGTGAGAGCTTTCATGTTCATTTCTCGTCAAGGTAGCGAAAAGGTTTCTTTATCAAGTATTGTCGACATGTGCTTAAAGAGTCAATTTTTCTAATTTTTTTTGCGATTGCATAGGAGTGAGCTGAGTATGTAAGCTAAGTTTTCGGGGAAATATGTGAAAGTTAGACTTCTTCGATGTTGTTGCGGAATGCGTTTCCCACATAAAATATGACCTGAACTCTTTGCGAATGTACTGTGAATTTGGATCTTAAATTTGAATTTTAAAATACCTACGAATTATTTTACTGCGTGGTTTTGACTATTTACGCAGAACGCTATGAATTTTCTGATGTTGATTTAATAATATTGGACAACAAAATGAAGTTAAAATCTGTGTATCACGTCGGAATGGAATATTTATATTTAAAATTAACTAGATTAACACTTTTGCTTACAATTTAAAAAAATATTATGAAATGTGAACTAACTTCATATTCCGGGATACCAGTATCAGTATTTAATTATAAGGCAAATCATTATCCGTCTGATATAAAAACATTTATTTCGATACATATACATTTATAAAAATTACAAATTACACGTAATACTTTACTTTATAAAAGTGAAACAATAAATTTGTAGGACCTAGCTTCATCCTGATAAACGACCGATACAATAAAATTCAAAAAGTCACCAACAAATCTGGGATTATTGAATAAAAATTGTGTATTTTAGTATTTATGAAAAATTTGGAGATATTTTTAATATTTTCTAACATATAGAGAATATTTTTTATTCATGATTTTTTTCGTTCGTCTCCGCGGACCCCCTAGGATTTTGCTACGGACCACTAGGGTCCGCGGACCCCCTTTTGGGAACCGTTGGTCTAGTCTATAGTCTAGTCTATAGTCTAGTCTATAGTCTAGTCTATAGTCTAGTCTATAGTCTAGTCTATAGTCTAGTCTATAGTCTAGTCTATAGTCTAGTCTATAGTCTAGTCTATAGTCTAGTCTATAGTCTAGTCTATAGTCTAGTCTATAGTCTAGTCTATAGTCTAGTCTATAGTCTAGTCTATAGTCTAGTCTATAGTCTAGTCTATAGTCTAGTCTATAGTCTAGTCTATAGTCTAGTCTATAGTCTAGTCTATAGTCTAGTCTATAGTCTAGTCTATAGTCTAGTCTATAGTCTAGTCTATAGTCTATGGTCTAGTCTATAGTCTAGTCTATAGTCTAGTCTATAGTCTAGTCTACAGTCTAGTCTATAGTCTAGTCTATAGTCTAGTCTACAGTCTAGTCTATAGTCTAGTCTATAGTCTAGTCTATATTATAGTCTATAGTCTAGTCTAAAGTCTAGTCTATGGTCTAGTCTATAGTCTAGTCTATAGTCTAGTCTAAGTCTAGTCTATAGTCTAGTCTATAGTCTAGTCTAAGTCTAGTCTAAGTCTAGTCTATAGTCTAGTCTATAGTCTAGTCTATAGTCTAGTCTATAGTCTAGTCTAGTATATAGTCTATTCTACAGTTTAGTCTATAGTCTAATTTAAAAACCCTAAAATCCTTTAACCCTTGAACTCCTCGTTTATATTTAAATATTTGTATGTTTTTATTTTGTATTCCAAATATTCTAAACACATGTGTGTTATAATTTAGTATTTTTTCTAAGAATTTTTTTTTTTACAAATTATTTTATTTTTAAGTCTAGACGGAAGACATTAACATCCTACAAATTGATTTAATTTATTCCACCAAGTGCGACTGCCAAAAAAAGATTTAATGTTAGCGAAAAAATAACGGCAAATGGTCACGCGATTAAAGACAAAGGATATTATTAAATAAAGAAAACGAAATTTTATAAAAATAAAAACTAGGTACATACTTGGAAAAATAGCAAATAAGAGAAAGAGAAACACACTTCTACTCTAAACGGATAAATTTTTCGTTTAACCTAAACAACTTGGAGAATTCATTTCAGAATTAGGCAAGTATAGTTCAATATACTAAATAAATATTACAAATGTAATGATAAGATCAATATATCCCTTAAATATTTGTTAAAATACTTAAAAACATTATTTGCAACGCCACAATTCATTCATTTACACTCTTTATTGAGTAAAAATGAAATAAATACTTGCATTTAGCCAAAAATTCAGATGCTGATAAAAGGTTTTATATTTAAAGTAAAATATATAAAAAAAAACGAAATCAATTCGAGTCAATTAAGTTTCTTATACACCATTTATATTTGTTGTTCACATTCAAACAGAAGAAGGAATTTATTTATATATATTTTTTGTAAATAAATTAAATTTAATGGTTTCTTAATTAAAAACGCTGCCAATCAGAATCGACTGAACCGCAAAAAACAACGGCACATGTGCTCAGAAATGTTTACACAGACACAGAAAAGCATGCATGATCACATGCATTCACACATACATACATATGTGTATGAGTATGTTTGCCAATGCAGTCAGTCAAAAGCATACTTCTATATCCTACAGTTATTCTTTTAAATAAACAATACTTGGAAGAGCCCAGTTGGTCTTAAAGGAGTTAATTGGTCCACTGGTATTCTCTGCAATACAGAGAGTAAGTCAATAGAAGAGAGAAGTAGCGAACAGAGAATTTAGTACATTTTGTTTGTAGCATAGAAAGCAGTTACTTAGCTGACCAGAAGTAATCGAAGTGTAGTGTGGCTGTATTCTGTAAACCAGGAGCAAGTGGATCATATTAGCCACCGCAAATAGCAGGGCGTGATTAATACAAATATATAAAGAAGAACCTAAAAAAATTAGTATTAACACATTGAGCAAGTGAGATAAAAAGCCACTGAACTGTTGTTGTATTTTCATTAAAATTTCGACTTCAGAAATGTAGTGATTGAAAGTATGAATTTTTTATTCAGATTTGTACGTGAGCAACATATTCCTTGGAAAGTTGATATTTACTAACATTGTTAAAAGGTCATATATCTGTCGATATATCCGTCTCATTCATGTCTGAAAAGTATGAATCCGAGAAATACAGTTATTTTCACTAACGTTTAAACACCTCTAATTCATCTTTCGTCACTGGTGTGCTTTTTGTAAACGAGAGTGAAGACAATCATCACTTTTGTGTTCCCTTTATAAGCGAGAGTGTGGACTAGGGATGCCAAACGGGAATTCCCGAATACCGAGATTTCTAAAAATCAGTCCCTATTGGCATTCCTAGTGTGGACACTTTAAAAACATACTTAAGCCTTTTATAAGGCTTGTTATCTATGGGTTGACGATTGACTTCCTTATAGGAGAAACACATGTTAAAGTAGCTAGTTACCTGGGCAGTCGGTAGCTAGGGATAACTGTAATTGGTGGGCTAAATAGGTAGCTCGGAACTGTCCTGGGTTTTATTCGAGTACTTCAAAAACTGCAAGGAAATAACGTCTTAAAATTCATGTTAAATCAGCTTTCTGAAAGGTCCCAGCAAAAAATCTGAAATTTTTGGTAATAGCCAGTAGTTATTTCATACATTGCTTGGTAATGAGTGTTCATTATCATCCACATTATTTAATTTAGCTGAATAGGTTATTACTGGTAAAGAACAAAACAATTTGGATTTGTTATGGCTCAATTGTCTAGGTCGTTCATTTAACAAACAGGGGGTTCGTGGTTCGAGCTCTGCTGGATACTGTTTAGTTTTTTTCAAAATGACATTTATTTATATATTTTTGTAAAAAGCCGTTCTCAAAATTACAAAAAGCAACATGTTGATGGAGCATCGAGTAAGCGGCTGGAGTGAGAAGCATAGAAAACAACTGAATGCCTGGGTTCAAATCCCGGCCGAGGAACTTTTTTATTTTTTGTTTTCTACATACAAAGTCGGCCCAAAATAACTAGTTATAACATAACATATTTGTAGGTTTATTTGTAACTAGTTATTTCGCAAAGTTTTTGTAATCAAATTAGTAACCATTTATTAATTTGTTTAAGGTAGGTACATATTATTTGAACCTCGTCGAACAAAATAATTAGTTATTCACCCCAAAAGTAATTAGTTTCCACGTGATTCCAATATTACTTTCTAGATTACTAGGTAATGAAAATTTTTGCTGGGGTTATGCAACAAATACTGCTGAGAAAGGCTGCAGGCTTCACATGATCTTCAGACCCTTTGATGTTTTGGGTTTTATGTGATGAACTTAGTTAATTAATTAGTTAGTTAGTTAGTTAGTTAGTTAGTTAGTTAGTTAGTTAGTTAGTTAGTTAGTTAGTTAGTTAGTTAGTTAGTTAGTTAGTTAGTTAGTTAGTTAGTTAGTTAGTTAGTTAGTTAGTTAGTTAGTTAGTTAGTTAGTTAGTTAGTTAGTAGTTAGTTAGTAGTTAGTTAGTTAGTTAGTTAGTTAGTTAGTTAGTTAGTTAGTTAGTAGTTAGTTAGTTAGTTAGTTAGTTAGTTAGTAGTTAGTTAGTTAGTTAGTTAGTTAGTTAGTTAGTTAGTTAGTTAGTTAGTTAGTTAGTTAGTTAGTTAGTTAGTTAGTTAGTTAGTTAGTTAGTTAGTTAGTTAGTTAGTTAGTTAGTTAGTAGTTAGTTAGTTAGTTAGTTAGTTAGTTAGTTAGTTAGTTAGTTAGTAGTTAGTTAGTTAGTTAGTTAGTTAGTTAGTTAGTTAGTTAGTTAGTAGTTAGTTAGTTAGTTAGTTAGTAGTTAGTTAGTTAGTTAGTTAGTTAGTTAGTTAGTTAGTTAGTTAGTTAGTTAGTTAGTTAGTTAGTTAGTTAGTTAGTTAGTTAGTTAGTTAGTTAGTTAGTTAGTTAGTTAGTTAGTTAGTTAGTTAGTTAGTTAGTTAGTTAGTTAGTTAGTTAGTTAGTTAGTTAGTTAGTTAGTTAGTTAGTTAGTAGTTAGTTAGTTAGTTAGTTAGTTAGTTAGTTAGTTAGTTAGTTAGTTAGTTAGTTAGTTAGTTAGTTAGTTAGTTAGTTAGTAGTTAGTTAGTTAGTTAGTTAGTTAGTTAGTTAGTTAGTTAGTTAGTTAGTTAGTTAGTTAGTTAGTTAGTAGTTAGTTAGTTAGTTAGTTAGTTAGTTAGTTAGTTAGTTAGTTAGTTAGTTAGTTAGTTAGTTAGTTAGTTAGTTAGTTAGTTAGTTAGTTAGTTAGTTAGTTAGTTAGTTAGTTAGTTAGTTAGTTAGTTAGTTAGTAGTTAGTTAGTTAGTTAGTTAGTTAGTTAGTTAGTTAGTTAGTTAGTTAGTTAGTTAGTTAGTAGTTAGTTAGTAGTTAGTTAGTTAGTTAGTTAGTTAGTTAGTTAGTTAGTTAGTTAGTTAGTTAGTTAGTTAGTTAGTTAGTTAGTTAGTTAGTTAGTTAGTTAGTTAGTTAGTTAGTTAGTTAGTTAGTTAGTTAGTTAGTTAGTTAGTTAGTTAGTTAGTTAGTAGTAGTTAGTTAGTTAGTTAGTTAGTTAGTTAGTTAGTTAGTTAGTTAGTTAGTAGTTAGTTAGTTAGTTAGTAGTTAGTTAGTTAGTTAGTAGTAGTTAGTTAGTTAGTTAGTTAGTTAGTTAGTTAGTTAGTTAGTTAGTTAGTTAGTTAGTAGTTAGTTAGTTAGTTAGTTAGTTAGTTAGTTAGTTAGTTAGTTAGTTAGTTAGTTAGTTAGTTAGTTAGTTAGTTAGTTAGTTAGTTAGTAGTTAGTTAGTTAGTTAGTTAGTTAGTAGTTAGTTAGTTAGTTAGTTAGTTAGTTAGTAGTTAGTTAGTTAGTTAGTTAGTTAGTTAGTTAGTTAGTTAGTTAGTTAGTTAGTTAGTTAGTAGTTAGTTAGTTAGTTAGTTAGTTAGTAGTTAGTTAGTTAGTTAGTTAGTTAGTTAGTTAGTTAGTTAGTTAGTTAGTTAGTTAGTTAGTTAGTAGTTAGTTAGTTAGTTAGTTAGTTAGTTAGTTAGTTAGTTAGTAGTTAGTTAGTTAGTTAGTTAGTTAGTTAGTTAGTTAGTTAGTTAGTAGTTAGTTAGTTAGTTAGTTAGTTAGTTAGTTAGTTAGTTAGTTAGTTAGTTAGTTAGTTAGTTAGTTAGTTAGTTAGTTAGTTAGTAGTTAGTTAGTAGTTAGTTAGTTAGTTAGTTAGTTAGTTAGTTAGTTAGTTAGTTAGTTAGTTAGTTAGTTAGTTAGTTAGTTAGTTAGTTAGTTAGTTAGTTAGTTAGTTAGTTAGTTAGTTAGTTAGTTAGTTAGTTAGTTAGTTAGTTAGTTAGTTAGTTAGTTAGTTAGTTAGTTAGTTAGTTAGTTAGTTAGTTAGTTAGTTAGTTAGTTAGTTAGTTAGTTAGTTAGTTAGTTAGTTAGTTAGTTAGTTAGTTAGTTAGTTAGTAGTAGTTAGTTAGTTAGTTAGTTAGTTAGTTAGTTAGTTAGTTAGTTAGTTAGTTAGTTAGTTATAGTTAGTTAGTTAGTAGTTAGTTAGTTAGTTAGTAGTAGTTAGTAGTTAGTTAGTTAGTTAGTAGTTAGTTAGTAGTTAGTTAGTTAGTTAGTTAGTTAGTTAGTTAGTTAGTTAGTAGTTAGTTAGTTAGTTAGTAGTAGTTAGTTAGTTAGTTAGTTAGTTAGTTAGTAGTTAGTTAGTTAGTTAGTTAGTAGTTAGTTAGTTAGTTAGTTAGTTAGTTAGTTAGTTAGTTAGTTAGTTAGTTAGTTAGTTAGTTAGTTAGTTAGTTACTTGGTTGCCAATGCTTCCTTACATAACTTCTGATCTCTCCATACAAATCAAGTCTTCCTAATGATATCATTTTTTTATTTACCTTAAAAATTCAATTCCTTCAATGCTCTGTACACATTAATGCATACAAGGAAAACTCATGTTAAAAACTATAACAAAAAGAAAAACTCAAAAAAAAAAAATAACGCAGCCGAGTTTCAAACAAAGAAAAGTACTTCGAGTAAATGACAGACACTGTCAAACGGAGATGCAAGGACACTTGGGAGTTTAAGTGAAATAGCAACGTATGTTGTACGAGTTTGTTTTTAATCATGCACTTTTACTCACTAACAATCACTCACCATACAGTTGCCGAAAAAAAAAATACTCAAGCTTACATATCCTAAAAGACAACACACAGTGGTATAGGAAAAAAAAAAGAGGGAAATAATTCGGTAACTTCTAAACGGTTAATCCGATTTTAATGAAATTTGGTATGCACAAAGAGGAGGTGTTGTCGAGTTTAGGTTTTGAATTTGGACCTTATAGGCCAACCAGGGGCCCGGCGGGGGGTCCTCAAATTAGGACACCTCGGCTATGTTAAATTTTTAAAACGATCCTATTTCTTCATTTGAGTTCCGATTTAAAAAAAATTTCGTATATAGAATCTCCTTATCGAGCACTATAGCAGTAAATTATCTCTTATAGTTTAGGAGATATTCGCATTTGAATATTAAAATTTTAAAATTTTTACCGTCCTTACTTTAGTTTTTTTGATAATAGCAGGTCCAAATATTTCCGATTTTCGCCATTTTTTTTATTTGCTTAACAACAAGTTTATATACCAAGCAGTGAAAGAATTATGTAAAAATCATGACTGAGTCCAAAGTTATAGGCATTTAAATTTAAAAAATTAAAAAAAAAGGCGATTTTTTGTCATTTTTTTGGGAAAAAAGTATCTTTTTCTTTTTAAGTTATCTAAAAAGTTTCTAAGAAGATGTATATAGAATTTATACTTTTTGGAAAGCTGACTTTACATAAAATACGATAAATGAAACAAAACCTAAAAATTTTTGATACCGAGGGGACCAGGTCCATCCAAAAAAACCCTATTTTTTATGGAAAATTAAATTTTGAGCAAAAATTCTCAAATCGCATAGTCGATATCAAATTATAGTGACCTGTTTTATATGACCCAATAAGTTCTTAATCATTTTGTAACGGGTTTCGATAACCCCGCCCCTGGTATGGATATAATAGGCAAAAAACCAAAAAATCCCATTTTTGGGATTTTTTAAAACTTTTTTGGGAATTCCGGGATTTCTAATAAGAAAATTCGAAATTTTTATTTAATTTTGGATTTTGAGTAAAAAAATCTACCTAACTGTAAAATTTCATCAAAAAATATTCATAAATAAAATTTTTATTGCAATTTGAAAAATTTGTATCTTCGCAAAAACTGAATAAAAAACATTTTTTAATTTTTTTTAAAAAAAGTATTCCGCGAATTTTTTAATTTTCAAAAATTATATACAGTTTTGAAAAATAGACAAAATTACCTTTCCATTGATATATAACATGCCTACCTAATGTTTTTTAAGTGACAAATTAATTAGGGAAATCTCAACATCTTTTAGAAAATTTACCTAGCACTATTATTTTCATCCATATATGTAACAAATTTAAGAGTTAACCTTATGGATGAAAATAATAGTGCTAGGCAAATTTTCTAAAAGATGTTGAGTTTTCCCTAATTAATTTGTCACTTAAAAAACATTAGGTAGGCATGTTATATATCAATGGAAAGGTAATTTTGTCTATTTTTCAAAACTGTATATAATTTTTGAAAATTAAAAAATTCGCGGAATACTTTTTTTAAAAAAAATTAAAAAATGTTTTTTATTCAGTTTTTGCGAAGATACAAATTTTTCAAATTGCAATAAAAATTTTATTTATGAATATTTTTTGATGAAATTTTACAGTTAGGTAGATTTTTTTACTCAAAATCCAAAATTAAATAAAAATTTCGAATTTTCTTATTAGAAATCCCGGAATTCCCAAAAAAGTTTTAAAAAATCCCAAAAATGGGATTTTTTGGTTTTTTGCCTATTATATCCATACCAGGGGCGGGGTTATCGAAACCCGTTACAAAATGATTAAGAACTTATTGGGTCATATAAAACAAGTCACTATAATTTGATATCGACTATGCGATTTGAGAATTTTTGCTCAAAATTTAATTTTCCATAAAAAATAGGGTTTTTTTGGATGGACCTGGTCCCCTCGGTATCAAAAATTTTTAGGTTTTGTTTCATTTATCGTATTTTATGTAAAGTCAGCTTTCCAAAAAGTATAAATTCTATATACATCTTCTTAGAAACTTTTTAGATAACTTAAAAAGAAAAAGATACTTTTTTCCCAAAAAAATGACAAAAAATCGCCTTTTTTTAATTTTTTAAATTTAAATGCCTATAACTTTGGACTCAGTCATGATTTTTACATAATTCTTTCACTGCTTGGTATATAAACTTGTTGTTAAGCAAATAAAAAAAAATTGCGAAAATCGGAAATATTTGGACCTGCTATTATCAAAAAAACTAAAGTAAGGACGGTAAAAATTTTAAAATTTTAATATTCAAATGCGAATATCTCCTAAACTATAAGAGATAATTTACTGCTACGACGACATTTTTTATAGTGCTCGATGAGGAGATTCTATATACGAAATTTTTTTTAAATCGGAACTCAAATGAAGAAATAGGATCGTTTTAAAAATTTAACATAGCCGAGGTGTCCTAATTTGAGGACCCCCCGCCGGGCCCCTGGTTGGCCTATAAGGTCCAAATTCAAAACTCGACAACACCTCCTCTTTGTGCACACCAAATTTCATTAAAATCGGATTAACCGTTTAGAAGTTACCGAATTATTTCCCTCTTTTTTTTTTCCTATACCACTGTGCAACATAGCCACACACACATATGGTTTGGAACAACACCATGATGTCACAGTCTTTGATGGGAAACACCAAATGTTACAAACAAACAAGGACTTTTACAACATAACCAGTGGCAACAGAGGCAACAACAACAACAAAGAAGTGGTAGTGAACAATAAAACCAGTAAGAAATTATTGTCGGGAAATGGTCGGGTTTAGAAGAGCCTACACAGATGTTTTTTCATTTTCGGAAATTACTATAAGGATTAGCACAGAGTCAAGTCAAAATTTAGTCCATAATAGTTCATACTCTGATTCAAAGTTAAGCCTAAGAACAAACCATAGACTAGTTCACTAACTGCATATATAACCAGAATCACTTGTGACTAGTCTATGAAATAGACTAAGGACTAATCCATAAACTAGTCTATAGATTGGTCTGAGATCTAACCTATGGACTAGTCTTTAAAATGGTTTATGGACTATGACTGATTCGATGTAATTATTTTGGACGTTACATACATCAGCACAATCCTATTATACTTTTCCCACTTTAATGGCATAGGGTATAAATGGAAAACTAGGAAAAAATGAAAACAACTGCAACAAACCATATTCGTAATAAATCATGTAAAAGTCAATGATAGTCAGTGAACTGTAGAGTGGAGAAAGTATAAAATGCTTCTTTTTCGTGCTTTTTTTATACCCTACACCACTTCAATGGGGAGGGTATATTGGGTTTGTGCTGATGTTTGTAACGCACAATAATATTGGTCCTATACCCACCTTAAAGTATACCAATCGGCTCACAATCATTTTCTGAGTCGATTTAGCTATGTCCGTCCGTCTGTCCGTCCGTCCGTCCATGTAAACCTTGTAATCAAACTACAGGTCGCAATTTTGAAGATAATTCAATGAAATTTGGTACATGATATTCTATTGTCCCAGGGACGAAGCCTGTTTAACATTGGTCCATTATTTCACCTAGCTCCCATACAACTGAACCCCCGAATAGGGCTTTTAAACTTTGTGATCAAACTACAGGTCGCAATTTTGGAGATAATTCAATGAAATTTGGCACATGATATTTTATGGTACCGTAGACAAAGTCTATTGAAAATGGTTAACATCGGTCCATTATTTCACCTAGCCTCCATACGACTGAACCACCCGAATAGAGCTTTTAAACTTTGTAATCAAACTACAGGTCGCAATTTTGGAGATAATTCAATGAAATTTGGCACATGATATTTTATGGTACCGTAAACGAAGCCTGTTGAAAATGGTTCACATTGGTCCATTATTTCACCTAGCCCCCATACAACTGAACCCACCGAATAGGGCTTTTAAGTTCATAATTATGTTTAATATACTCATATCTCGACAAAAAGATGCAAAAACCAAGTTCTATACAAGATTTGATGACCCTCACGAATTCCATAATAATAGGTCCTCATATGACCCTAGCCCCTATGAAAAGCCCCCATCAAAATTTCACTTAAATGTCCACAATTTTATTCAACAATAAACGGCTTAAGTATGTATATCTGAGGCAAGGTACAATTCAATTTAAATTCTTTATTATGGCAAATAAATCACATTATATTTTTGTAAAAGGTGTAGGGTATTATATGGTCGGTCTCGCCCGACTATAATTTCTTACTTGTTTTGTTCTTTGTTTATCTTTTTCATTTTTCTTCTTTTTTTTTTGCTTCAGACATATTTGTGCATGCGGTTTTCTTTTCGTTCTAACATTCGTATGATTTTTGGGAAATTGGAAACAAATACACTCACATATGCTAACTTAACGAATTATGAGAAATTGTTGGTTGGAAAAAAGAATTCTATTCAACATTTTCAAATGTTTGTCATTTGGTTAATTTATGAAACATTATTTTGGTTGTTGGTAAAAATATGACTGGAGCAGCACTTGAGAGAGTAGTAGTTAGAATCAGTGGTTTCTATTAAGATTATGCCACTTGAGCATTGATGCTAAAAAGATGAAATGGAACTTTTCAATATTTAATACACTTAGAGAAAGTGTAGAGTAAGAGTTGAGCTAGGACATATGAAGTAAATCGATTACGAAAATTTCGGACTTCTTTAAATTATATCAAAATCTAAATGTTTATTATCCACTTGTTTGTTAAAGCTTTAAAATATGTTTAATTGAAATTCAATTACAATTTAATTAATATTATATTACGTGATATAAATGACTGACAAAATATTGTACAATTTAATTACAATATGTGCAACTGATTAATGAACAGTAGTTTTTTGTGGTCATTTCTACATTTATATTTTATTTTAGGGTTTTTCCTCGTAAACATTAATTTATAAACATTAATTTATTTTATTTTAATTAAATCTATATTTCGCTTAAATTAATTTAATTGTGAGAAATAATTATTTGGATTGAAGTTTATTTGAAAATATAAGTGGAATGAATTTGATGTGCTTTCCAAAATGTGGAGCAAGAGATGATACTTATTTTCATGAGTCTTCTGTAAATGGGAGTGGGAGTTGTGTTTGCCAGAGTTGCAAGTTAATTTCTTTCTCACTCTAATACACCTCCACCTACAGCCACATTTACGTTGACATTTGAATATTTCACGTTACTTTTCATCATTGGTCTTTCACATACTGTATATGTTTGGTTTCCAAATCAATGAATCGCATTAATTTACATTAAACCCTAACCAATTCATACTATATGAACATCTCAGGTTGAGGATGTTAAAATTAAAGGAGCTTGTGTGCAATAAAATTATAATTTGACAGCAGTTTTCCATGCTGCTCTAGAAGATTTCCATAAGTTATTATTGTCTAGATTTGAAGACAAGTTAGACACTTTGATTTCTGTCATTTGAATAATATGAAAACGTTTGATTTCAGTTATTAGAATATTAGTGTTTGTTGGTGTGTAAAAATAGTGCAGCAAGATGTCTCAAAAGCTTAAACATATTGGACTCGTCTAGTTTACATATGTATATTGTAGTCTTTAATCTGAGGTATGGACTAGTCTATAGCATGGACTGTGGTATATCGTGTAGCCTATAGTCTGAACTATAGTCTAGTCTATAGTTTAGTCTATAGTTTAGTCTATAGTTTAGTCTATAGTTTAGTCTATAGTTTAGTCTATAGTCTAGTCTATAGTCTAGTTTATAGTCTAGTCTATAGTTTAGTCTATAGTTTAGTCTATAGTTTAGTCTATAGTCTAGTCTATAGTCTAGTCTATAGTCTAGTCTATAGTCTAGTCTATAGTCTAGTCTATAGTCTAGTCTATAGTCTAGTCTATAGTCTAGTCTAAGTAGTCTAGTCTAGTCTATAGTCTAGTCTATAGTCTAGTCTATAGTCTAGTCTATAGTCTAGTCTATAGTCTAGTCTATAGTCTAGTCTATAGTCTAGTCTATAGTCTAGTCTATAGTCTAGTCTATAGTCTAGTCTATAGTCTAGTCTATAGTCTAGTCTATAGTCTAGTCTATAGTCTAGTCTATAGTCTAGTCTGTAGTCTAGACTATAGTCTAGTCTATAGTCTAGTCTATAGTCTAGTCTATAGTCTAGTCCATAGTCTAGTCTATAGTCTAGTCTTGTCTATAGTCTAGTCTCTAGGCTATAGACTAGCCTAGTCTATAGTCTAGTCTATAGTCTAGTCTATAGTCTAGTCTATAGTCTAGTCTATAGTCTAGTCTATAGTCTAGTCTATAGTCTAGTCTATAGTCTAGTCTATAGTCTAGTCTATAGTCTAGTCTATAGTCTAGTCTATAGTCTAGTCTATAGTCTAGTCTATAGTCTAGTCTATAGTCTAGTCTATAGCCTAGTCTATAGTCTAGTCTATAGTCTAGTCTATAGTCTAGTCTATAGTCTAGTCTATAGTCTAGTCTATAGTCTAGTCTATAGTCTCTATAGTCTAGTCTATAGTCTAGTCTATAGTCTAGTCTATAGTCTAGTCTATAGTCTAGTCTATAGTCTAGTCTATAGTCTAGTCTATAGTCTAGTCTATAGTCTAGTCTATAGTCTAGTTAGTCTAGTCATAGTCTAGTCTATAGTCTAGTCTATAGTCTAGTCTATAGTCTAGTCTATAGTCTAGTCTATAGTCTAGTCTATAGTCTAGTCTATAGTCTAGTCTATAGTCTATAGTCTAGGCTATAGTCTAGTCTATAGTCTAGTCTATAGTCTAGTCTATAGTCTAGTCTATAGTCTAGTCTATAGTCTAGTCTATAGTCTAGTCTATAGTCTAGTCTATAGTCTAGTCTATAGTCTAGTCTATAGTCTAGTCTATAGTCTAGTCTATAGTCTAGTCTATAGTCTAGTCTATAGTCTAGTCTATAGTCTAGTCTATAGTCTAGTCTATAGTCTAGTCTATAGTCTAGTCTATAGTCTAGTCTATAGTCTAGTCTATAGTCTAGTCTATAGTCTAGTCTATAGTTTAGTCTATAGTCTAGTCTATAGTCTAGTCTATAGTCTAGTCTATAGTCTAGTCTATAGTCTAGTCTATAGTCTAGTCTATAGTCTAGTCTATAGTCTAGTCTATAGTCTAGTCTATAGTCTAGTCTATAGTCTAGTCTATAGTCTAGTCTATAGTCTAGTCTATAGTCTAGTCTATAGTCTAGTCTATAGTCTAGTCTATAGTCTAGTCTATAGTCTAGGCTATAGTCTAGTCTATAGTCTAGTCTATAGTCTAGTCTATAGTCTAGTCTATAGTCTAGTCTATAGTCTAGTCTATAGTCTAGTCTATAGTCTAGTCTATAGTCTAGTCTATAGTCTAGTCTATAGTCTAGTCTATAGTCTGGTCTATAGTCTAGTCTATAGTCTAGTCTATAGTCTAGTCTATAGTCTAGTCTATAGTCTAGTCTATAGTCTAGTCTATAGTCTAGTCTATAGTCTAGTCTATAGTCTAGTCTATAGTCTAGTCTATAGTCTAGTCTATAGTCTAGTCTATAGTCTAGTCTATAGTCTAGTCTATAGTCTAGTCTATAGTCTAGTCTATAGTCTAGTCTATAGTCTAGTCTATAGTCTAGTCTATAGTCTAGTCTATAGTCTAGTCTATAGTCTAGTCTATAGTCTAGTCTATAGTCTAGTCTATAGTCTAGTCTATAGTCTAGTCTATAGTCTAGTCTATAGTCTAGTCTATAGTCTAGTCTATAGTCTAGTCTATAGTCTAGTCTATAGTCTAGTCTATAGTCTAGTCTATAGTCTAGTCTATAGTCTAGTCTATAGTCTAGTCTATAGTCTAGTCTATAGTCTAGTCTATAGTCTAGTCTATAGTCTAGTCTATAGTCTAGTCTATAGTCTAGTCTCTAGTCAGTCTCTAGTCTATAGTCTAGTCTATAGTCTAGTCTATAGTCTAGTCTATAGTCTAGTCTATAGTCTAGTCTATAGTCTAGTCTATAGTCTAGTCTATAGTCTAGTCTATAGTCTAGTCTATAGTCTAGTCTATAGTCTAGTCTATAGTCTAGTCTATAGTCTAGTCTATAGTCTAGTCTATAGTCTAGTCTATAGTCTAGTCTATAGTCAGTCTAGTCTATAGTCTAGTCTATAGTCTAGTCTATAGTCTAGTCTATAGTCTAGTCTATAGTCTAGTCTATAGTCTAGTCTATAGTCTAGTCTATAGTCTAGTCTATAGTCTAGTCTATAGTCTAGTCTATAGTCTAGTCTATAGTCTAGTCTATAGTCTAGTCTATAGTCTAGTCTATAGTCTATAGTCTAGTCTATAGTCTAGTCTATAGTCTAGTCTATAGTCTAGTCTATAGTCTAGTCTATAGTCTAGTCTATAGTCTAGTCTATAGTCTAGTCTAGTCTATAGTCTAGTCTATAGTCTAGTCTATAGTCTAGTCTATAGTCTAGTCTATAGTCTAGTCTATAGTCTAGTCTATAGTCTAGTCTATAGTGTAGTCTATAGTCTAGTCTATAGTCTAGTCTATAGTCTAGTCTATAGTCTAGTCTATAGTCTAGTCTATAGTCTAGTCTATAGTCTAGTCTATAGTCTAGTCTATAGTCTAGTCTATAGTCTAGTCTATAGTCTAGTCTATAGTCTAGTCTATAGTCTAGTCTATAGTCTAGTCTATATGTCTAGTCTATAGTCTAGTCTATAGTCTAGTCTATAGTCTAGTCTATAGTCTAGTCTATAGTCTAGTCTATAGTCTAGTCTATAGTCCATTATATAGTCTAGTCTATACTCTATTCGATAGTCTATTCTATAGTCTAGTCTAGTAGCAGTTCAACGGTATTGCAACTTTAACAGCAAACATAATAAAACATGTTTGCTGTATGAGCGATTTTTTCCAGCAGATTTTAAAAATCCATTTAGTTATACCAAAACTCTTCACGTGCTATTATATTTTATTCAGCAACATTTTGGTTAATTTAGTTGTTTTTTTTTTTTTAGCAACATGTTTAGTAACATATCACTATCAACATTTGTTGAGTTATATTAATTTTGTGTTTAGCAAATGTTTGTGGCGGTTATTGTATGTTGATTCTGTAGAAAAAGATTTAGTTGTGCTATGGTCTGCCTGTTGGTAGGACCTTTTACTAAGGCATAAATAAGGATATAAAATTTAATGTATTATTTGTAGGTGCTCATGTTCAGATGTTGAAATATAGTAGTTTAGAAAAGAATCCTGCCTGAGAGGATTTATATGACGAAAAATTCATTTAAGTCCTGGCAAAATTTCATAGTTTTAGGTTTAGCTGTTGGGAATGTGTGGTGAAGAAACACCACACTTAGCTACTTAGTAAAAACTTTATTTTATATACATTTATATATATCAATACTTTTAATTTGCTTTCTTATATTACTCAACTGTTAGCAATAAGACGATTTATATTCAAGACACCTACAGTGATTTACCATGACAATAAAGGAAAGAACATTCCATTTATATTAATATAATTGAATCCATACAGTCCAACACTAAAGCTAAATCCTAAATTGTAATGGAGGAAGGCATAACCAAATTCCATAAATTCTTACACCTACATACAATGGAGGGAATGGGAATGGAGATGATGATCAAGAAAACACAAAATTTTACCTCTATATCTGACAAATTAAGCTTGATGCATTTTTCCATAATACCCCACAAAAAATCCCACATATACAGAAGTGATGTAGTGAAAGGGAAAGACACAAACATTAAGCTTAATGCATTTTTCCATAACACCCCCCAGAAAAAAATCCCAACTTACACAGAAGTAGAGAATCAAAAAGGGATAGACATGCAACCACAGAATCAGTTCTTTTGTTTGCTTTAGAGATCATGACTTTAAAATGATCTATTCATTGAGTGGAATCTACTTGGTCATGAATTGTACAAATTAGTTTTTAATGACTACTACATATGGTCTGCATTACTTTTAAATGCTTTAATAATGACTTACATTTAATCGTAAATCAAACTCATTACTTTTGCGTATCAACAGACGGTCGTACGGACGGACATGGCTAGATAGTGTTAGGACCTAATAAGGATCAGGAATGTACATATAAATATTTATAGGTCAACGGCTAGTATATGTATGTATGTATGTGTTACAAACGAAAGGGCAAAATCAATAAAACCTCCTACTAACGCAGTTGAGTATAAAAATGTAGGCGTACAAAAGGGGGTGTGGCTTTCATGATTTATTAAAAATATACTTTCCGTTTTCTAGTTTATTGATTTAACTCTTTTAAATATCTCGTTTGAAACCAATACGTAATTCTCCTAAATTGCTTCCTTGATTTTTTTCCAAAAAAAAGGAAAATCCAACAAAAAATTCCATTTTCTTTGGCACAATTAAAATCTATTTCAATTAATTGATGTTTGATTTTAGATAGAAGTCCTTTGGCCCCGCAAATGAGTACATTACAATGCATATATGTATATATAAAGTGTTATTCAATTGGGTGTACAGTGTACACATATAAAAATTTATACATATTTGTACAGTTATAGAGTTTTCCAACAAGCACGATATATTTTGGTTTTTTCATTTAAAAGACTTCAATCAAAAAGTAACGGAAATAATTTTGTTTTCAAAGTGGAACGAGATAGTCTATAGTCTAGTCTATAGTCTAGTCTATAGTCTAATCTATAGTTTAGTCTGTAGTCTAATCTATAGTCTAGTCTATAGTCTAGTCTATAGTCTAGTCTATAGTCTAGTCTATAGTCTAGTCTATAGTCTAGTCTATAGTCTAGTCTATAGTCTAGTCTATAGTCTAGGCTATAGTCTAGTCTATAGTCTAGTCTATAGTCTAGTCTATAGTCTAGTCTAGTCTATAGTCTAGTCTATAGTCTAGTCTATAGTCTAGTCTATAGTCTAGTCTATAGTCTAGTCTATAGTCTAGTCTATAGTCTAGTCTATAGTCTAGTCTATAGTCTAGTCTATAGTCTAGTCTATAGTCTAGTCTATAGTCTAGTCTATAGTCTAGTCTATAGTCTAGTCTATAGTCTAGTCTATAGTCTAGTCTATAGTCTAGTCTATAGTCTAGTCTATAGTCTAGTCTATAGTCTAGTCTATAGTCTAGTCTATAGTCTAGTCTATAGTCTAGTCTATAGTCTAGTCTATAGTCTAGTCTATAGTCTAGTCTATAGTCTAGTCTATAGTCTAGTCTATAGTCTAGTCTATAGTCTAGTCTATAGTCTAGTCTATAGTCTAGTCTATAGTCTAGTCTATAGTCTAGTCTATAGTCTAGTCTATAGTCTAGTCTATAGTCTAGTCTATAGTCTAGTCTATAGTCTAGTCTATAGTCTAGTCTATAGTCTAGTCTATAGTCTAGTCTATAGTCTAGTCTATAGTCTAGTTTATAGTCTATAGTCTAGTCTATAGTCTAGTCTATAGTCTAGTCTATAGTCTAGTCTATAGTCTAGTCTATAGTCTAGTCTATAGTCTAGTCTATAGTCTAGTCTATAGTCTAGTCTATAGTCTAGTCTATAGTCTAGTCTATAGTCTAGTCTATAGTCTAGTCTATAGTCTAGTCTATAGTCTAGTCTATAGTCTAGTCTATAGTCTAGTCTATAGTCTAGTCTATAGTCTAGTCTATAGTCTAGTCTATAGTGTAGTCTATAGTCTAGTCTATAGTCTAGTCTATAGTCTAGTCTATAGTCTAGTCTATAGTCTAGTCTATAGTCTAGTCTATAGTCTAGTCTATAGTCTAGTCTATAGTCTAGTCTATAGTCTAGTCTATAGTCTAGTCTATAGTCTAGTCTATAGTCTAGTCTATAGTCTAGTCTATAGTCTAGTCTATAGTCTAGTCTATAGTCTAGTCTATAGTCTAGTCTAGTCCATTATATAGTCTAGTCTATACTCTATTCGATAGTCTATTCTATAGTCTAGTCTAGTAGCAGTTAAACGGTATTGCAACTTTAACAGCAAACATAATAAAACATGTTTGCTGTATGAGCGATTTTTTCCAGCAGATTTTAAAAATCCATTTAGTTATACCAAAACTCTTCACGTGCTATTATATTTTATTCAGCAACATTTTGGTTAATTTAGTTGTTTTTTTTTTTAGCAACATGTTTAGTAACATATCACTATCAACATTTGTTGAGTTATATTAATTTTGTGTTTAGCAAATGTTTGTGGCGGTTATTGTATGTTGATTCTGTAGAAAAAGATTTAGTTGTGCTATGGTCTGCCTGTTGGTAGGACCTTTTACTAAGGCATAAATAAGGATATAAAATTTAATGTATTATTTGTAGGTGCTCATGTTCAGATGTTGAAATATAGTAGTTTAGAAAAGAATCCTGCCTGAGAGGATTTATATGACGAAAAATTCATTTAAGTCCTGGCAAAATTTCATAGTTTTAGGTTTAGCTGTTGGGAATGTGTGGTGAAGAAACACCACACTTAGCTACTTAGTAAAAACTTTATTTTATATACATTTATATATATCAATACTTTTAATTTGCTTTCTTATATTACTCAACTGTTAGCAATAAGACGATTTATATTCAAGACACCTACAGTGATTTACCATGACAATAAAGGAAAGAACATTCCATTTATATTAATATAATTGAATCCATACAGTCCAACACTAAAGCTAAATCCTAAATTGTAATGGAGGAAGGCATAACCAAATTCCATAAATTCTTACACCTACATACAATGGAGGGAATGGGAATGGAGATGATGATCAAGAAAACACAAAATTTTACCTCTATATCTGACAAATTAAGCTTGATGCATTTTTCCATAATACCCCACAAAAAATCCCACATATACAGAAGTGATGTAGTGAAAGGGAAAGACACAAACATTAAGCTTAATGCATTTTTCCATAACACCCCCCAGAAAAAAATCCCAACTTACACAGAAGTAGAGAATCAAAAAGGGATAGACATGCAACCACAGAATCAGTTCTTTTGTTTGCTTTAGAGATCATGACTTTAAAATGATCTATTCATTGAGTGGAATCTACTTGGTCATGAATTGTACAAATTAGTTTTTAATGACTACTACATATGGTCTGCATTACTTTTAAATGCTTTAATAATGACTTACATTTAATCGTAAATCAAACTCATTACTTTTGCGTATCAACAGACGGTCGTACGGACGGACATGGCTAGATAGTGTTAGGACCTAATAAGGATCAGGAATGTACATATAAATATTTATAGGTCAACGGCTAGTATATGTATGTATGTATGTGTTACAAACGAAAGGGCAAAATCAATAAAACCTCCTACTAACGCAGTTGAGTATAAAAATGTAGGCGTACAAAAGGGGGTGTGGCTTTCATGATTTATTAAAAATATACTTTCCGTTTTCTAGTTTATTGATTTAACTCTTTTAAATATCTCGTTTGAAACCAATACGTAATTCTCCTAAATTGCTTCCTTGATTTTTTTCCAAAAAAAAGGAAAATCCAACAAAAAATTCCATTTTCTTTGGCACAATTAAAATCTATTTCAATTAATTGATGTTTGATTTTAGATAGAAGTCCTTTGGCCCCGCAAATGAGTACATTACAATGCATATATGTATATATAAAGTGTTATTCAATTGGGTGTACAGTGTACACATATAAAAATTTATACATATTTGTACAGTTATAGAGTTTTCCAACAAGCACGATATATTTTGGTTTTTTCATTTAAAAGACTTCAATCAAAAAGTAACGGAAATAATTTTGTTTTCAAAGTGGAACGAGATACGATATGCTGGATCAATTTTCTTGACTCGAGCACACAAATCGAACGAAATACCAGAACTTTTGCTTTCGTTTTTGACATTTACTTTACAGAAATGTCAAAAACAAAATACTTCATTGTTAATGAAAATACCCTTTAACTGTCATACTTGTACAAATAGAAAGTGGTGTTAACGTTTAATTAAATTCACATTTTGATCTCTTTACTTGTTATACCCTACACCACTTTAGTGGGGAGGGTATATTGGGTTTGTGCTGATGTTTGTAACGCACAATAATATTGGTCCTATACCCACCTTAAAGTATACCAATCGGCTTTGAATCATTTCCTGAGTCGATTTAGCTATGTCCGTCCGTCTCTCCGTCCACGTAAACCTTGTAATCAAACTACAGGTTGCAATTTTGAACAATTTTTTGGTACATGATCTTCTATTGTCCCAGGGACGAAGCCTATTGAAAATAGTTAACATCGGTCCATTATTTCACGTAGCCCCCATACAACTAAACCCCTGAATAGGGCTTGTAAACCTTGTAATCAAACTACAGGTCGCAATTTTGATTATATTTCAATGAAATTTGGCACATGATCTTCTATGGTATCGGAGACGAAGCCTATTGAAAATGGTTAACATCGGTCCATTATTTCACCTAGCCCCCATACAACTGAACCCCTGAATAGGGCTTGTAAATCTTGTAATCAAACTACAGGTCGCAATTTTCATGGTAATTCAATAAAATTTGGCACATGATCTTCTATGGTATCGGAGGCGAAGCTTATTGAAGATGGTTAACATCGGTCCGTGATTTCACCTAGCCCCCATACAACTGAATCCGACGAATAGGGCTTTCAAGTTCATAATTATGTTTAATGTAATCGTGTCTCGACAAAAAGCTGCAAAACCAAGTTCTAGCCATTAGGACTCTCATAAATTTTACAATTATAGGGTCTTATTTGACCATAGCCCCTATACGAAGCCCCCTTCAAAATTTGACTTAAATGTCCACAATATTATACAACAATAAATGGCAGATATACTTCTGAGGCAAGATACAATTCAACTTAAATGCTTTATTATGAAAACTAAACATTTTATTTTTGTAACAGGTGTAGGGTATTATATGGTCGGCCTCGCCCAACTATAATTTACTACTTGTTTGTCTTTACAATTGAATGGAGTTTTTTTTTATTTATTAGATTACAAATAGCGAAAATCAATTTAACTAAAACAATAAATTATTGTAATTGCAGGAAATTATGTTTACATTGAGAAAAATTTAATTAAATGTAAATTTATAAACTAGTCCAGGCATATAACAACAATTTAGTGTATACTAGGCTATTCCATTGTAAATGGTATTTCCTATTTGATAAAATTCATTTACTACTAGGGTTTTTCGAACTGAGTACTAAAAAGCAAAACTAAAACCCAATTTTTATACCCTTCACATTAGTGAGAAGGGTATATCTGTATGTATAAGTTTGTCATTCCGTTTGTTATTTATATTATATAATTTGCCGATCCTATAAAGTGTACATAGATAGCGGAGTCGCTTAAGCTCTGTCAGTCTGTCTGTCCGACGGTATGTCTGTCTGTCCATATGTCTGACTGTCCGCATGTCTGTCCGTCCATCTGTCTGTTGAAATCAATGTTTTGAAGACCCCAGATATCTTTGGAATGCAAATTTTCAACAATTCTCTCAGACATGCTTTCAAGAAGTTTTCTACTTAAAATCAGCAAAATCGGTTCATAAGGAACGGAGATATAAGCAAAAATCCAAGACAACCTCTGAAAATTTCATCATAAATTCGAGCATGCTCAGACATAAATTATAATCAAACAACAATTCAAATTTTATTCTTGTACTTGCTTGTTTATAAAAACAAACCCTAGAAGGAACAAATCATTATGAATGAAGTATGTAGAGTCTGGATAAAACGGGAACGGGAACCCTATAAAACGGGAACTTTTTGTTACGTTGTCGTTCTTCAAAAGGTACTTTTTGAATTTGTTATAATAGATGTAGAGCCCGTATTAAGTGAGAAGTTAGTTAGTTAGTTAGTTAAGAATGTAGAGCCTGGATTAAGTGAGAAGTTAGTTAGTTAGTTCGTTAGTTAGTTAGTTAGTTAGTTAGTTAGTTAGTTAGTTAGTTAGTTTTTAGTTAGTTAGTTAGCTAATTAGTTAGTGTTTTAGTTAGTTTGTTTGTTTGTTTTGTAGTTAGTTAGTTAGTTAGTTAGTTAGTTAGTTAGTTAGTAGTTAGTTAGTGTTAGTTAGTTTAGTTAGTTAGTTAGGTAGTTAGTTCGTTAGTTAGTAGTAGTTAGTTAGTTAGTTAGTAAGTAGTTAGTAGTAGTAGTAGTTAGTTAGTAGTTAGTTAGTAGTTAGTTAGTTAGTTAGTTAGTTAGTAGTTAGTTAGGAGTAGTTAGTTAGTTAGTAGTTAGTAGTTAGTTAGTTAGTTAGTTAGTTAGTAGTTAGTTAGTTAGTTAGTTAGTTAGTAGTTAGTTAGTAGTTAGTTAGTTAGTTAGTTAGTAGTTAGTTAGTTAGTTAGTTAGTTAGTTAGTTTAGTTAGTTAGTTAGTAGTTAGTTAGTAGTAGTTAGTTAGTTAGTTAGTTAGTTAGTTAGTTAGTTAGTTAGTTAGTTAGTTAGTTAGTTAGTTAGTTAGTTAGTTAGTAGTTAGTTAGTTAGTTAGTTAGTTAGTTAGTTAGTTAGTTAGTTAGTTAGTTAGTTAGTTAGTTAGTAGTTAGTTAGTTAGTTAGTTAGTTAGTTAGTTAGTTAGTAGTTAGTTAGTTAGTTAGTAGTTAGTTAGTTAGTTAGTTAGTTAGTTAGTTAGTTAGTTAGTTAGTTAGTTAGTAGTTAGTTAGTTAGTTAGTTAGTTAGTTAGTAGTTAGTTAGTTAGTTAGTTAGTTAGTTAGTTAGTTAGTTAGTTAGTTAGTTAGTTAGTTAGTTAGTTAGTTAGTTAGTAGTTAGTTAGTTAGTTAGTTAGTTAGTTAGTTAGTTAGTTAGTTAGTTAGTTAGTTAGTTAGTTAGTTAGTTAGTTAGTTAGTTCGTTAGTTAGTTAGTTAGTTAGTTAGTTAGTTAGTTAGTTAGTTAGTAGTTAGTTAGTTAGTTAGTTAGTTAGTTAGTTAGTTGGTTTAGTTAGTTAGTTAGTTAGTTAGTAGTAGTTAGTTAGTTAGTTAGTTAGTTCGTTAGTTAGTTAGTTTAGTTAGTTAGTTAGTTAGTTAGTTAGTTAGTTAGTTAGTTAGTTAGTTAGTTAGTTAGTAGTTAGTTAGTTAGTTAGTTAGTTAGTATTAGTTAGTTAGTTAGTTAGTTAGTTAGTTAGTTAGTTAGTTAGTTAGTTAGTTAGTTAGTTAGTTAGTTAGTTAGTTAGTTAGTTAGTTAGTTAGTTAGTTAGTTAGTTAGTAGTTAGTTAGGTTAGTTAGTTAGTTAGTTAGTTAGTTAGTTAGTTAGTAGTTAGTTAGTTAGTTAGTTAGTAGTTAGTTAGTTAGTTAGTTAGTTAGTTAGTTAGTTAGTTAGTTAGTTAGTTAGTTAGTTAGTTAGTTAGTTAGTAGTTAGTTAGTTAGTTAGTTAGTAGTAGTTAGTTAGTTAGTTAGTTAGTTAGTAGTTAGTTAGTTAGTTAGTTAGTTAGTTAGTTAGTTAGTTAGTTAGTTAGTTAGTTAGTTAGTTAGTTAGTTAGTTAGTTAGTTAGTTAGTTAGTTAGTTAGTTAGTTAGTTAGTTAGTTAGTTAGTTAGTTAGTTAGTTAGTTAGTTAGTTAGTTAGTTAGTTAGTTAGTTAGTTAGTTAGTTAGTAGTTAGTTAGTAGTTAGTTAGTTAGTTAGTTAGTTAGTTAGTTAGTTAGTTAGTTAGTTAGTTAGTTAGTTAGTAGTTAGTTAGTTAGTTAGTTAGTTAGTTAGTTAGTTAGTTAGTTAGTTAGTTAGTTAGTTAGTTAGTTAGTTAGTTAGTAGTTAGTTAGTTAGTTAGTTAGTTAGTTAGTTAGTTAGTTTAGTTAGTTAGTTAGTTAGTTAGTTAGTTAGTTAGTTAGTTAGTTAGTTAGTTAGTTAGTTAGTAGTTAGTTAGTTAGTTAGTTAGTTAGTTAGTTAGTTAGTTAGTTAGTTAGTTAGTTAGTTAGTTAGTTAGTTAGTTAGTTAGTTAGTTAGTTACAGTACATGTTCAGCTTTTGGGCTTATACTACATTATTTAATCGTATATATCAAGTTTAGTATTGATATTCCATATTTAATATGTTTTCTTTATCAGATTTTGTTTATAATTCATAATTTTATTGTTTTAACTAATTTAACTACATATTTGTAGAGTTGCAGGCATTTATAAATTGCTTTAAAAACATGAATATTTTAACGCATGCAACAACCACATAATTAATTAAGTTCATTAAATAAATTTAATAAAATACACAGTTGCATATTGTACAATATGTATAAACATTTATGTACATTAGGGTGGCTCTAATAACAACATTTCTTATCTCTCAGATCCAATTTCGTTTCTTGGAGGGATTTATAACAATTTAAATTTCTAAAATTTGCCGCAAGAATCTATAAATATTTGGAAAAACGAACTATTTGCATCGATAGTTTTTTCAATTCAGTTTTTGTTACCTCCCTTCTGTATGTTTGCTTGTACAATAATTAGTATCAGCAAAATTCTCTTCGACATTTAACTATAATTTATGCTCATATGTATGTAAATTAAACATAAACTAAAATAAATGAGAAAACATAATTAAATTTAATGAAATGTAAAACTCTCTAATTCATATTAAATTCAATGATTAAGTAGTTTCTTCCTCATTTAATCGACACATTTTGTACGTTCGCTGTAAGTGTTGATGATGGAAAGTATGTATATAAACAATTACGAGGGTCGACATTAATAAATTAATAAAATATTTATTAATTTAATGTAAATTGTAGGTCACATTATTAATATATCTAGTTTTATTTCTTCAAAATGTTTGATTCTACTTCATAGTGCTAACATTTAATTTTTAGCTTAATCAAAAATTGCATCTAACAACCCTCGGATATTAGTTAGTAAATATAAACAT
The DNA here is from genome assembly GCF_015586225.1 of Lucilia sericata. Taxonomy (NCBI): domain Eukaryota; kingdom Metazoa; phylum Arthropoda; class Insecta; order Diptera; family Calliphoridae; genus Lucilia; species Lucilia sericata. The sequence goes on from NW_023994786.1 coordinate 48,229, forward strand.
AAATATGGTAATAGAATTTTCTTTATTAATAAAATTATTTTTTTTTCTACTACAGTTAAACTTAATTCAATTCAACCTTATGTTGCACATTTTATACGAGTGTTTTTTAATGTCAAATTTATTGTTATTTATCAACTAACATTCCAACACAATAATTAATTAATTAAATTGGAACTCTCATAATGTTTTTTCTTTTCGCTCAAAGAAAAAAAGTTAACCAACCATTTGTCAGACAAAGTGAGTGCAGACTTTAGTGATTTACAGAAATATTTTTCCAGCTCACTAGTGTGTATTTAATACTGGTCAGTTGCAATTAATTAGTAGACGAGCAATTTCAAATTAACCCACATTTGAAATGACATTGTAGCATTGTGTGTTGTAACTGCACTGCGGAACAGTTGGGTTTGCGATGAATAATTGTTTTTGCAGACAATTGTACAATTAACATTCACACTTCTAATTGCCTGCACTTAAACTTTAAAAAAAAGAAGTAGGATGTTGAGACGAAAATGAAAGTTGTTGTTGTGTTGAAATAGGAAATAATAGTTAGTGAAAGGAAATAATAGTTAGTTTGAGTAATCTGAACTGTAGGCTAGTATACAAGAGAAGGATAAGTCATCTATTCTATCTATCTATCTATCTTATCTATCTATCTATCTATCTCATTATCTATCTATCTATCTATCTATCTATCTATCTATTATCTATCTATCTATCTATCTATCTATCTATCTATCTATCTATCTATCTATCTATCTAATCTATCTATATCTATCTATCTATATCTATCTATCTATCTATCTATCTATATCTATCTATCTATCTATCTATCTATCTATCTATCTATCTATATCTATCTATCTATCTATCTATCGATCTATCTATCTATCCTATCTATCATCTATCTATCTATCTATCTATCTATCTATCTATATATCTATCTATCTATCTATCTATCTATCTATCTATCTATCTATCTATCTATCTATCTATCTATCTATCTATCTATCTATCTATCTATCTATATCTATCTATCTATCTATCTATCTATCTATATCTATCTATCTATCTATCTATCTATCTATCTATCTATCATCTATCTATCTATCTATCTATCTATCTATCTATCTATCTATCTATCTATCTATCTATCTATCTATCTATCTATCTATCTATCTATCTATCTATCTATCTATCTATCTATCTATCTATCTATCTATCTATCTATCTATCTATCTATCTATCTATCTATCTATCTATCTATCTATCTATCTATCTATCTATCTATCTATCTATCTATCTATCTATCTATCTATCTATCTATCTATCTATCTATCTATCTATCTATCTACTATCTATCTATCTATCTATCTATCTATCTATCTATCTATCTATCTATCTATCTATCTATCTATCTATCTATCTATCTATCTATCTATCTATCTATCTATCTATCTATCTATCTATCTATCTATCTATCTATCTATCTATCTATCTATCTATCTATCTATCTATCTATCTATCTATCTATCTATCTATCTATCTATCTATCTATCTATCTATCTATCTATCTATCTATCTATCTATCTATCTATCTATCTATCTATCTATCTATCTATCTATCTATCTATCTATCTATCTATCTATCTATCTATCTATCACTATCTATCTATCTATCTATCTATCTATCTTCTATCTATCTATCTATCTATCTATCTATCTATCTATCTATCTATCTACTATCTATCTATCTATCTATCTATCTATCTATCTATCTATCTATCTATCTATCTATCTATCTATCTATCTATCTATCTATCTAGCTATCTATCTATCTATCTTCTATCTATCTATCTATCTATCTATCTATCTATCTATCTATCTATCTATCTATCTATCTATCTATCTATCTATCTAGCTATCTATCTATCTATCTATCTATCTATCTATCTACAAGTATGTTTCTTTCCTATATTCTTTAAAAACTTTATAAAATTAAATTTAAAAGTTAAATTGACACTTACTTACTTATAATTTATTAGTATCATCTAAAATATTTTAATAGCAAATCTATGTCTGTAAGAAAAATTGCAAATATCTAGGTTTGCTTGTATGTATATTTATTATATTTTTTAAACAAATCGTAAAAAATAAGTAAAAACCTAGAGTTTTATTGTGGATGATAACAAAAATCAAATGACAATGGTAGAAACAAATGTTACAACTTAGAGTACATATTCATAATGGCCATAAATAAACTATTCCAGACCAACAAGTTGAAAAATACAAGAAAAAACATTTGTAAATGGCAACCAGACAGACATTCATAGTTGTGCAGGAAGACAAAAATTGTAAAAAAAATTACATAAAATTCCCTTAAAAATAGTTTTGTGGCTTTTTTGGCCAACAAAAAATGAATACAACTTAACACATCATATTGTCCTGGAAGATCAGACACATAAATATTTTTTTTAATATGTTGGCAAAAAGCCATTATTTATACTATTAGTAAATAAATAGAAAATACATACATACACAGATGTAAATATGTATGTATAAATATTATATGTTAGCAAGTAATGTAAATAGGATTAAGGCTGAAAATTGTTGGCAATTGTTTAACAATATATTTTTTTATATATTTACATTAAATTTGCACTTTTTATTTGTATTATTTAAAAATTTAAATTCTTTACAACTGAATCTTAATAACAATATTGAGTAAATGAAACTACCATTGTTCTATATCTCCTAGTTATTGTGTAAATTGAGATGATATAAGGAAAATAAAAGAAAATAGACAATAGAAATGAAAAAATAGAAAAAGATATACTATAATTGACAATATTGATGATATTAGTCATTATGATGAGAAAATGATTACAAATGGTTTGCTACAATAGTGAAAGGATTGTAAAGGATATTTTCATTGTTGAAGTGCTTTAGTTAAGAAAAGTAATATCAAGACAATTGTCATAATTACCCTGTAAAAAGAGAAGAGATAAGAAAACAAGTTTAAAAGAGAAAGATAAATCGAATCTGATTTCACCCTAGGTGAAATTCCAATAAATTTTGGAGGATTATAATATCTGTATAGTAATATTGTAAATATAGGATATAGTCCATATGGGTCCCCTGGCATGGAGATTGTATAACATTTTGTGTAAAAAGAAAATAAACTTATATATGTATAAGAAGGAAATGATGTCATTTGAATTCACACTATACAAATGGAACTGACACATTATTACTATGGTCATCATCATCATCTAACACAAGTGCTATCGCACTTAATAAATTTCTAGACATTTATATTAGTGGAAATATTGCGTGATTAGTCAACACCCACCCAGTCGAGTGATAAAAAGAAAATTGCTAAAAAGAAATAAAAATTGACTAGTTGTTGTTAAAAGAGGAAAGAAAAAAAACTGTATCCATTGGAAAAGAAAAAGTAATTAAAACAACTTGGTGTGTAAGAAAGGATATAAACAACCAATACTAGATATAGTATATATAAAGTGTCATGTAATATTAATTAAGTGTTTATAGGTCATTGATACAAACACTCAAAAGGGTCTCACATGTTCCTTTTGCTTCTTCTTAACGATAATGACGCATTTGGTTTAAGGAGTTATAGTAATAGAGGAATTTCTTCTAGGTTTGTGAAGTCGAAACAAATCTTAGTACAAAGGTCGTAAGTTCGATTTCCAACAGAGACTCCGATGAAAGCCAGAAGGACAACAGAACATGTAGTAGCCAGGCAGTAACTACATACCTACTTACCTAACTAACTAACTAACTAACTACTAACTAACTAACTACTAACTAACTAACTAACTAACTAACTAACTAACTAACTAACTACTAACTAACTACTAACTAACTAACTAACTAACTAACTAACTAACTAACTAACTAACTAACTAACTAACTAACTAACTAACTAACTAACTACTAACTAACTAACTAACTAACTAACTAACTAACTAACTAACTAACTAACTAACTAACTAACTAACTAACTAACTAACTAACTAACTAACTAACTAACTAACTAACTAACTAACTACTAACTAACTAACTAACTAACTAACTAAACTAACTACTAACTAACTAACTAACTAACTAACTAACTAACTAACTAACTAACTAACTAACTAACTAACTAACTAACTAACTAACTAACTAACTAACTAACTAACTAACTAACTAACTAACTACTAACTAACTAACTAACTAACTAACTAACTAACTAACTAACTAACTAACTAACTAACTAACTACTAACTAACTACTAACTAACTAACTAACTACTAACTAACTAACTAACTAACTAACTAACTAACTAACTAACTAACTAACTAACTAACTAACTAACTAACTAACTAACTAACTAACTAACTAACTAACTAACTAACTAACTAACTAACTAACTAACTAACTAACTAACTAACTAACTAACTAACTAACTAACTAACTACTACTAACTAACTAACTAACTAACTAACTAACTAACTAACTAACTAACTAACTAACTAACTAACTAACTAACTAACTAACTAACTAACTAACTAACTAACTAACTAACTAACTAACTAACTAACTAACTAACTAACTAACTAACTAACTAACTAACTAACTAACTAACTAACTAACTAACTAACTAACTAACTAACTAACTAACTAACTAACTAACTAACTAACTAACTAACTAACTAACTAACTAACTAACTAACTAACTAACTAACTAACTAACTACTAACTAACTAACTAACTAACTAACTACTAACTAACTAACTAACTAACTAACTAACTAACTAACTAACTAACTAACTAACTAACTAACTAACTAACTAACTAACTAACTAACTAACTAACTAACTACTAACTAACTAACTAACTAACTAACTAACTAACTAACTAACTAACTAACTAACTAACTAACTAACTAACTAACTAACTAACTAACTAACTAACTAACTAACTAACTACTAACTAACTAACTAACTAACTAACTAACTAACTAACTAACTAACTAACTAACTAACTAACTAACTAACTAACTAACTAACTAACTAACTAACTACTAACTAACTAACTAACTAACTAACTAACTAACTAACTAACTAACTAACTAACTAACTAACTAACTAACTAACTAACTAACTAACTAACTAACTAACTAACTAACTAACTAACTAACTAACTAACTACTAACTAACTAACTACTAACTAACTAACTAACTAACTAACTAACTAACTAACTAACTAACTAACTAACTAACTAACTAACTAACTAACTAACTAACTAACTAACTAACTAACTAACTAACTAACTAACTAACTAACTAACTAACTAACTAACTAACTAACTAACTAACTAACTAACTAACTAACTAACTAACTAACTAACTAACTAACTAACTAACTAACTAACTAACTACTAACTAACTAACTAACTAACTAACTAACTAACTAACTAACTAACTAACTAACTAACTAACTAACTAACTAACTAACTACTAACTAACTAACTACTAACTAACTAACTAACTAACTAACTAACTAACTAACTAACTAACTAACTAACTAACTAACTAACTAACTAACTAACTAACTAACTAACTAACTAACTAACTAACTAACTAACTAACTAACTAACTAACTAACTAACTAACTAACTAACTAACTAACTAACTAACTAACTAACTACTAACTAACTAACTAACTAACTAACTAACTAACTAACTAACTAACTAACTAACTAACTAACTAACTAACTAACTAACTAACTAACTAACTAACTAACTAACTAACTAACTAACTAACTAACTAACTAACTAACTAACTAACTAACTAACTAACTAACTAACTAACTACTAACTAACTAACTAACTAACTAACTAACTAACTAACTAACTAACTAACTAACTAACTAACTAACTAACTAACTAACTAACTAACTAACTAACTAACTAACTAACTAACTAACTAACTAACTAACTAACTAACTAACTAACTAACTAACTAACTAACTAACTAACTAACTAACTAACTAACTAACTAACTAACTAACTAACTAACTAACTAACTAACTAACTAACTAACTAACTAACTAACTAACTAACTAACTAACTAACTAACTAACTAACTAACTAACTAACTAACTAACTAACTAACTAACTAACTAACTAACTAACTAACTAACTAACTAACTAACTAACTAACTAACTACTAACTAACTAACTAACCTAACTAACTAACTAACTAACTAACTAACTAACTAACTAACTAACTACTAACTAACTAACGTAACTAACTAACTAACTAACTAACTAACTAACTAACTAACTAACTAACTAACTAACTAACTAACTAACTAACTAACTAACTAACTAACTAACTAACTAACTACTAACTAACTAACTACTAACTAACTAACTAACTAACTAACTAACTAACTAACTAACACTAACTAACTAACTAACTACTAACTAACTAACTAACTAACTAACTAACTACTAACTAACTAACTAACGACTAACTAACTAACTAACTAACTACTAACTACTAACTAACTAACTAACTAACTAACTAACTAACTAACTAACTAACTAACTAACTAACTAACTAACTAACTAACTACTACTAACTAACTAACTAACTAACTAACTAACTAACTACTAACTAACTAACTACTAACTAACTAACTAACTACTAACTAACTAACTAACTAACTAACTACTAACTAACTAACTAACTAACTACTACTAACTAACTACTAACTACTAACTAACTAACTAACTAACTAACTAACTAACTAACTACTACTAACTAACTAACTAACTAACTAACTAACTACTAACTAACTAACTACCTAACTAACTAACTAACTAACTAACTAACTACTAACTAACTACTAACTAACTAACTAACTAACTAACTAACTAACTAACTAACTAACTAACTAACTAACTAACTACTAACTAACTAACTAACTAACTAGCTAACTAGATGTCGCAATGCTCTGCCACTGCAGTTCTTTTCGACCGTCATGGGAAATTGTTCGGCTTTGTTTCAATATCTGTTGCAAAATATTTGCATAAAAGTGGTTGGTTGGAATGTTTTGGCGCACCTGCTTAATATGCAGATAAAAATCTTATCCCGTCGGCTGAAAATCGTTTTGATACCAGCGATGCCGACACTTTTTCTTCATTTTAGAATAGGGTATCTGAAATTGGCCTCAAAATACTAATACTGGAAATTTATATGTTACCCGGACTATAGGAAAAAGACATAAATTGTTAACAATGGCCAATAAAAACTAAATTTTTTAAAAAAAATTTCACATTTTAAATAAATAACATTTATTTCGGTTCATTCAACCCAACCTATAATATATGAAGTACACGTGTTTATATAACAATAAATATACAATTCTATTCTATTTTTATTATTTTTTTTATTCCTTTTATCAACTATTTATATGGTTTCTTTATATGTACAGACTTATATGATTTCTAATTAGAATTCTTTAGCTTTTTGTTATAATTTCTTAGAGTTCGTTTATGTTTCTTTCACAAAAAAAGTCGTTTTCTTTTAAAAGGACTCTTTTTTCATAAGCAACCTACATACATGATGTTCTTTTTCAAATAAAAAACTTTGTTTTTTTTGTTTCCAATAACAAAGGCGTTTATTTATAACGAATAAATCTTATGTTTGTGTATTATATGAAAGGGGGAATTTTTCTAATAAAATTTTAAATATAAATTTCTTTTCAAAATTTGCTATCGCCAATCAACATTTCACTTTTTTTGTTCTCCCACTTTTTGACGTGAAATTTTTTTAATGGAATTTTGTAAATATTAATCAGCTGTTCCATATAAAATTAACTATTGTGAATGAATTGTTTATAGCAAATTCACAATAGCAATTTTCCCTTCGAGGGGAATGAAATTTTCATATTTTTTTAAAACTAAATTGTTTTGTAACTTTTTTTTTGGCAACTCATCGAAATTTTGGTCATATTCTGGGTCCTTACTGAATTCTAAAACGATCTAGCTATGTCCGTCCATCTATGTGTTAGAAGCACTAAGGATTGAAACGGAAAAAGTTTAAATTTTGACAAATATTCTCTACAGGGTTGAAGTGGCCCCAAGAAAAAGAGTCTTAACAGCCATAACTGTTTAAAAAATGAAAGTATAACGATGAAATTCGGCAAAGAACCTATATGACTGTATAAAATTTTATAAGGATCGGTCCATAATTGATACCAGCCCCCATATAAGGTCCTTTTCAGGAAATGGCTTAAACGCTCATTACTAGTTTATAAACACTAGTTTAATAGGATTTAAAATGCCTCTAACAAATTTTATAAAAATCGGTCCTTAATAGACCCTACCCCCCCTATAAGGTACCCTTCGGAAAATTCCTTTAACGCTGATTACTGCCATAAGAATAGGCCCCTACAGCAATGAAATTTTATATGAACAAGTCAACATGCGAACGAAGATCTTTCTACCAAATTGTATAAGAATCGGCCCATAATTGACTCTACCTCCCATATAAAGTCCTCTTCAGAAAATGGTTTTAGTGCTCATTATTGGCTAAGACTTCATTTTCGCCCCTAAAATTTTCATATATATCGCCCAACATCGTTAGGCTTTGTGGGGTTTATCCTCTGCGTTGTATTTTCTTTAAGTTTTCGAACAGGGACTAGGTACTAAACCCTATTGGTGACTGAAATCGTCCTGTCCTCTAATCAAAAGTGATTTGTAATTTTTTATCTTAAAAGAAACCAATCAATTGTCACTAGTGAATTGGCTAGCGAATAGTGGAGGCTTAGTATATTAAACAAATATCTAAAACCTATCATCCCACCCATAGTGGGAGCAAATTTTTGGACTTTTTACTGTTATGCAGTTGTATTATTGTAATCTCAGCTTAACCTATATTCTATTACTCAATGATGGTAAAAATCGCTAGCATATCACAAAAATGTCAAGCTTGACTGACATAAGAATAGTTAATATTAGTTACAAAAATATTGAAGTAAATACATAAAACGAGTTACTCAATATAACCGTTCCAACAATGCTGTTACAACGTACCAAAGGACTATAAATTAAACTGACTAGAGGTCTGAAAAAATATAAACTAAAAGAGTTTTTTTTTTTGAAAAACAGATAATAAATATTAAAAAGAGTACCAAGAAAAGACACAATTTTCCAACAATAACAACAAAGCCTGGACTTTGTTATAAATGGAAAAATTTTGAAATAAATAACGAATGACTATGAAGGACTGTGACAGTAAAGAAGAAGAGAATTGTATATCATTTGATTATTTGATAACATTGTTTTACTTGTTTAGTTGTTCTTTTATTTGAAAGCATTTGTTTAGTAGAGACAAAAAAGAAAAGGAAACTAAATATTAAACTAGAAATACAGTAGTCATTTATTCAGAATGATAATTTTGAAGAATATTAAAGATTTCGAAACGGAATGGGATTGAGGTAGGGCTTAAGGACTCATACTGTTAAACATCAGTGGAAAGGTTTGTTAGGTACCGAAAATGAGTAATGTGGAAAAATATCAAATTAAAAGATCAAGTCCCATAGAACGATACATAGAATTGTCAAAGTGATAGACAATAGACCAGTCCATGGACTAGTTAAGAGACTAGTCAATACATTAGTCAATATTATAGTTAATATACTTACTTGTCGATATATTAATTAATAGATTAGACGGCAGATTAATCTATACGCTATCATTCCATAGACAAGCCTATAGATCAATCCATAGACTAGTCTATAGACCAATCCATAGACTAGTAAAGTGACTTAGCAATATAATATAAAAATTAATCAACAGTAGATTAATCCATAGACAGGTCCATTTAATAATCCCTAGACTAGTCAATATATCGTTCCATAGACTGGAATTGTTAAGATACCAGTCAATAGAGAAAAGTCAAGATACTAGTCTGTTATCAAGTTGTCTATAGACCAATCCATAGACTAGTCAAAATGCTAGTCAATAGACCAGTTCATAGACTAGTCATCAGACCAGTAAATAGTTTAGTTAAAAGACTAGTCAATAGAATGATCAATAGAGTAGACAGCAGATTGACCAGTTAATAGACCATTCCATAGACAAGTCAATAGTGCGACCCATAGGCTAGTCAATAGACTATACAGTAGAATAATCCATAAACCAGTTAATATACTAATTTCTAAACCATTCAATAGATTATTCCCTGGACTGGTATATAGACCAATTCAAAGACTTGTCAAAATACCAGTTAATAGAATAGTCAATGGACTAGTCCATATATTAGTCTGTGGTCCAATAATCAAAAGACCAATTCATAGAGTAGTCAATAAGCAAATTAATTAACAGTAAATTAATACATATACAAGTCAGTTGACTAATTCACAGACTTTTCAATAGATCATTCCATATACTAGTCTATAGGTTAATCCATAGATTACTCAAAATGTTAGTCAATAGACTAGTCGGTAACCTTGTACAGAGACCAATCCATAGCCTAATCAAAATGCTAGTCATTAGTCCAGTTCATAGACTAGTTATGTGACAAGTAAATTGACTAGTCAATAGACTGATCTACAGAGTAGACGGTATAATAATCCATAGATATGTCAATAGACTAATCCATAAACTAGTCAATACACCATTCTATAGACTAGTCTATAGTCAAGAGACTAGTCAGTAGACTAATTAATAGACTAGATAGTAGATTAATCCATAAGCAAGTCAATGGAATAAACAATAGATCATTCCGAATCAATTGACTAGTCAAAATTGTACTTAGTAGACTAGTCAATACACCAGACCATATACAAGTTATTGGTTAATGATGCAGTTAATAAACAAGTCAATAGACTAGTCCAAGGCCTAGATAGTTGACTAATTCATTGACAAGTCGAAAAATTTGTTCATAGGCTAGTTAATAGACTAATACATTGATTGGTCAAAATTTAAGTCTATGGATGGATAGAGAATAGATTGGTCAATAGACTAGTCAAAGGCCTATATAGTTAACTAATTCATTGACAAGTCGAAAAACTTGTCCATAGGCTAGTCAATAGAGCAATACTTGTCTGGTAAAAATTTTAGTCAATAGACTAGTCTATGGACCAATCCATACATTAGTCAAATTGACAGTCGATAGACTAGACAATATATTGGTCAATAGACTAGTCAAAATGCTAGTCAATAGGCTAGTAAAATGCTAGACAAAAGACTAGCTAATATACCATTCCATAGTCTAGTCAATAGACCAGTCCATAGACTCGGAAATGGACCAATAGTATATAGTCCAATCTATAGACTAGTCTATAGACCTGTCAATAGACTGAATCATATATGTAGTAGCAAATAGATCAGTCTATAGATTATTCAATAGACTAGTCTATACTAATCAATATACTAGAAAATAGACCAGTCAAAATGCCATAGTCCAGTATATAAACTAGTCAATATAGTAATTCATAGGCTAGACAATGCACAAATCAATTATAGTCCATATACTTATTTTTATACTAGTCAATAGAATATTGGGAAACAAATAATATCTTTTTTAAGGAATAACCTTTCTACTTATTCTTGTACTGGATCACCCTATAAATAATTTGTATTCATTTGATATATTTGTCGGCATTTGTTTTTGTAAACATTTTCAATTGTATATTAATTATGTGAGTAAATAAGGATTAATCCTTTAGTTAATTTATATTTATATGTTAATAAAATAGTTCTACTAGTTACTCAGCAATATTATATCCAGTAATTCTGGGTGATTATAATCATTATAAACTCCAATAGTTTCAGAATGTATATATACAAAGTATTTTAACCAGTCTATAGTCTAGTCTACAACAGAATTCAAAAAATGTTTCCTACGACAATTAAATTGTATATAGAAAAATAGACTTTAGAAAATGTCGACAACTTAGAATACTTAGGAACTCCCTGCTTAAGCTATGCATAAAAATCTAACCATCTTACAAGTGGTCCTTGTTACTTGGTCAAACTGGTGGGACATTTTGAATTCATGTTTACGCATACAAAACATTTATATTAAACTTTTTATTTTCATTATTATATTACAGACAATGAAAAATTATAAAAATACAAAGCCTTTAAAAAACAACAATAATATTTTTTACATAAATATAAAGCTAATTAATATTGAAAATGAGAATCATTGTGTTATGTATAAACATAATAAATAAAAATATGTATTTATTTTATTAAAAATTCTTAAAATTAATTCAATAAACAAGTGATTAATTAGTTATGAAATTTAATCATGAAAAATAATGAAATAAATTATACGCATTTAAGTGATTAAAGGAGCGCCACCTATGAACATTTATATTTTTGACCAAAAACTTAAATTGTTGAAATGAGCTAGATTATAGACTAGACTATATACTAGAATCTAGACTAGACTATAAACTAGACTATAGACAATATTATAGACAAGACTAGAATAGACTAGACTATAAATTACAATATTGAATAGACTATAGAATATACTATATAATAGACTCAAAAATAGACTAGACTATAGACGTGACTATATAATATACTATAGACTAGACTATTGGCTTGACTATAGACTAGAATATAGACTAGACTATAGACTAGACTATAGACTTGACTATATAATATACTATAGACTAGACTATTGGCTTGACTATAGACTAGAATATAGACTAGACTATAGACTAGACTATAGACTAGACTATAGACTAGACTATAGGCTATAGACTAGACTATAGGCTATAGACTAGACTATAGACTAGACTATAGACTAGATTATAGACTAGACTATAGACTTGACTATAGACTAGACTAGATTATAGACTAGACTATAGACTAGACTATAGACTAGACTATAGACTAGACTATAGACTAGACTATAGACTAGACTATAGACTAGACTATAGACTAGACTATAGACTAGACTATAGACTAGACTATAGACTAGACTATAGACTAGACTATAGACTAAAATATAGACTAGACTATAGACTAGACTATAGACTAGATTATAGACTAGACTATAGACTTGACTATAGACTAGACTAGATTATAGACTATACTATAGACTAGACTATAGACTATACTATAGACTAGACTATAGACTAGACTATAGACTAGACTATAGACTAGACTAGAGACTAGACTATAGACTAGACTATAGACTAGACTATAGACTAGACTATAGACTAGACTATAGACTAGACTATAGACTAGACTATAGACGAAAATATAGACTAGACTATAGACTAGACTATAGACTAGACTATAGACTAGACTATAGACTAGACTATAGACTAGACTATAGACTAGACTATAGACTAGACTATAGACTAGACTATAGACTAGACTACAGACTAGACTATAGGTATAATAGACTAGACTATAGACTAGACTATAGACTAGACTATAGATAGACTATAGACTAGACTATAGACTAGACTATAGACTAGACTATAGACTATACTATAGACTAGACTATAGACTAGACTATAGACTAGACTATAGACTAGACTATAGACTAGACTATAGACTAGACTATAGACTAGACTATAGACTTGATTATAGACTTGACTATAGACTAGACTAGATTATAGACTAGACTATAGACTAGACTATAGACTAGACTATGGACTAGACTATAGACTAGACTATAGACTAGACTATAGACTAGACTATAGACTAGACTATAGACTAGAATATAGACTAGACTACAGATTAGACTATTGACTAGACTATAGACTAGACTATAGACTAGACTATAGATTAGACTATAGACTAGACTATAGACTAGACTATAGACTAGACTATAGACTAGACTATAGACTAGACTATAGACTAGACTATAGACTAGACTATAGACTAGACTATAGACTAGACTATAGACTAGACTATAGACTAGACTATACTAGACTATAGACTAGACTATAGACTAGACTATAGACTAGACTATAGACTAGACTATAGACTAGACTATAGACTAGACTATAGATTAGACTATAGACTAGACTATAGACTAGACTATAGACTAGACTATAGACTAGACTATAGACTAGACTATAGACTAGACTATAGACTAGACTATAGACTAGACTATAGACTAGACTATAGACTAGACTATAGACTAGACTATAGACTAGACTATAGACTAGACTATAGACTAGACTAGACTAGACTATAGACTAGACTATAGACTAGACTATAGACTAGACTAGACTAGACTATAGACTAGACTATAGACTAGATAGACTAGACTAGACTAGACTATAGACTAGACTATAGACTAGACTATAAACTAGACTATTGACTAGACTATAGACTAGACTATAGACTAGACTATAGACTAGACTATAGACTAGACTATAGACTAGACTATAGAATAGACTATAGACTAGACTATAGACTAGACTATAGACTAGACTATAGACTAGACTATAGACTAGACTATAGAATATAGACTAGACTATAGACTAGGCTATAGACTAGACTAGACTATAGAATATAGACTAGACTATAGACTAGGCTATAGACTAGACTATAGACTAGACTATAGACTAGACTATAGACTAGACTATAGACTAGACTATAGACTAGACTATAGACTAGACTATAGACTAGACTATAGACTAGACTATAGACTAGACTATAGACTAGACTATAGACTAGACTATAGACTAGACTATAGACTAGACTATAGACTAGACTATAGACTAGACTATAGACTAGACTAGACTAGACTATAGACTAGACTATAGACTAGACTATAGACTAGACTATAGACTAGACTATAGACTAGACTATAGACTAGACTATAGACTAGACTATAGACTAGACTATAGACTAGACTATAGACTAGACTATAGACTATACTATAGACTAGACTATAGACTAGACTATAGACTAGACCATAGACTAGACTATAGACTAGACTATAGACTAGACTATAGACTAGACTATAGACTAGACTATAGACTAGACTATAGACTAGACTATAGACTAGACTATAGACTAGACTATAGACTAGACTATAGACTATAGACTATAGACTAGACTATAGACTAGACTATAGACTAGACTATAGACTAGACTATAGACTAGACTATAGACTAGACTATAGACTAGACTATAGACTAGACTATAGACTAGACTATAGACGACTATAGACTAGACTATAGACTAGACTATAGACGACTAGACTATATACTAGAGACTAGACTATAGACTAGACTATAGACTAGACTATAGACTAGACTATAGACTAGACTATAGACTAGACTATAGACTAGACTATAGACTAGACTATAGACTAGACTATAGACTAGACTATAGACTAGACTATAGACTAGACTATAGACTAGACTATAGACTAGACTATAGACTAGACTATAGACTAGACTATAGACTAGACTATAGACTAGACTATAGACTAGACTATAGACTAGACTATAGACTAGACTAGACTATAGACTAGACTATAGACTAGACTATAGACTAGACTATAGACTAGACTAGACTATAGACTAGACTATAGACTAGACTAGACTATAGACTAGACTATAGACTAGACTATAGACTAGACTATAGACTAGACTATAGACTAGACTATAGACTAGACTATAGACTAGACTATAGACTAGACTATAGACTAGACTATAGACTAGACTATAGACTAGACTATAGACTAGACTATAGACTAGACTATAGACTAGACTATAGACTAGACTATAGACTAGACTATAGACTAGACTATAGACTAGACTATAGACTAGACTATAGTTTAGACTATAGACTAGACTATAGACTAGACTATAGACTAGACTATAGACTAGACTATAGACTAGACTATAGACTAGACTATAGACTAGACTATAGACTAGACTATAGACTAGACTATAGACTAGACTATAGACTAGACTAGACTAGACTACTATAGACTAGACTAGACTATAGACTAGACTAGACTATAGACTAGACTAGACTAGACTAGACTATAGACTAGACTATAGACTAGACTATAGACTAGACTATAGACTAGACTATAGACTAGACTATAGACTAGACTATAGACTAGACTATAGACTAGACTATAGACTAGACTATAGACTAGACTATAGACTAGACTATAGACTAGACTATAGACTAGACTATAGACTAGACTATAGACTAGACTATAGACTTGACTATAGACTAGACTATAGACTAGACTATAGACTGGACTATAGACTGGACTATGACTGGACTATAGACTGGACTATAGACTGGACTATAGACTAGACTATAGACTAGACTATAGACTAGACTATAGACTAGACTATAGACTAGACTATAGACTAGACTATAGACTATACAATAGACTTGACTATAAACTAGACTATAAACTAGATTATAAACTAGACTATAGACTAGACTATAAATTTCTTAAAGAATTTATTTTTTAATTATATTTTACAACTTTCAAATAAATACACATTCCTTTCCCCCAAGGGTTTTTACAATTGATTTATTTGAGTGTTTTCCCTCACGTTTATTTCCATTTCTATGTATATCCTTTACTTTGCTTGTATTGTATTGCTATAGACTAGACTATAGACTAGACTATAGACTAGACTATAGACTAGACTATAGACTAGACTATAGACTAGACTATAGACTAGACTATAGACTAGACTATAGACCAGACTATAGACTAGACTATAGACTAGACTATAGACTAGACTATAGACTAGACTATAGACTATACTATAGACTAGACTATAGACTAGACTATAGACTAGACCATAGACTAGACTATAGACTAGACTATAGACTAGACTATAGACTAGACTATAGACTAGACCATAGACTAGACTATAGACTAGACTATGACTAGACTATAGACTAGACTATAGACTAGACTATAGACTAGACTATAGACTAGACTATAGACTAGACTATAGACTAGACTATAGACTAGACTATAGACTAGACTATAGACTAGACTATAGACTAGACTATAGACTAGACTATAGACTAGACTATAGACTAGACTATAGACTAGACTATAGACTAGACTATAGACTAGACTATAGACTAGACTATAGACTAGACTATAGACTAGACTATAGACTAGACTATAGACTAGACTATAGACTAGACTATAGACTAGACTATAGACTAGACTATAGACTAGACTATAGACTAGACTATAGACTAGACTATAGACTAGACTATAGACTAGACTATAGACTAGACTATAGACTAGACTATAGACTAGACTATAGACTAGACTAGACTATAGACTAGACTAGACTATAGACTAGACTAGACTATAGACTAGACTAGACTATAGACTAGACTATAGACTAGACTATAGACTAGACTATAGACTAGACTATAGACTAGACTATAGACTAGACTATAGACTAGACTATAGACTAGACTATAGACTAGACTATAGACTAGACTATAGACTAGACTATAGACTAGACTATAGACTAGACTATAGACTAGACTATAGACTAGACTATAGACTAGACTATAGACTAGACTATAGACTAGACTATAGACTAGACTATAGACTAGACTATAGACTAGACTATAGACTAGACTATAGTTTAGACTATAGACTAGACTATAGACTAGACTATAGACTAGACTATAGACTAGACTATAGACTAGACTACAGACTAGACTATAGACTAGACTATAGACTAGACTATAGACTAGACTATAGACTAGACTATAGACTAGACTATAGACTAGACTATAGACTAGACTATAGACTAGACTATAGACTAGACTATAGACTAGACTATAGACTAGACTATAGACTAGACTATAGACTAGACTATAGACTAGACTATAGACTAGACTATAGACTAGACTATAGACTAGACTATAGACTAGACTATAGACTAGACTATAGACTAGACTATAGACTAGACTATAGACTAGACTATAGACTAGACTATAGACTAGACTATAGACTAGACTATAGACTAGACTATAGACTTGACTATAGACTAGACTATAGACTAGACTATAGACTGGACTATAGACTGGACTATAGACTGGACTATAGACTAGACTATAGACTAGACTATAGACTAGACTATAGACTAGACTATAGACTAGACTATAGACTAGACTATAGACTAGACTATAGACTAGACTATAGACTAGACTATAGACTAGACTATAGACTAGACTATAGACTAGACTATAGACTAGACTATAGACTAGACTATAGACTATACAATAGACTTGACTATAAACTAGACTATAAACTAGATTATAAACTAGACTATAGACTAGACTATAAATTTATCTTAAAGAATTTTTTTAAATTATATTTTACAACTTTCAAATAAATACACATTCCTTTCCCCCAAGGGTTTTTATACAATTGATTTATTTGAGTGTTTTCCCTCACGTTTATTTCCATTTCTATGTATATCCTTTACTTTGCTTGTATTGTATTGCTATTTGTGGGTCTTTAAAATAATTAAGGAAATGAAGAATCACCTGAATACACACTCGCCTCATACTTAGTCACTTATGTACATTCAGTCACTTTGAAATGATTTTTTCAAGAGTGCAAAACACCGGTAATTTCTTGTTTAAAAACAATAACAACAAAACCAACAACTTATAGACAGACTATGAAAACATGTTAAAGAGTACTTTTCATCATTTTTAAAACCAACAAATACACACAGACTCGCACGAGGAGAAAAGGAGATGTAGATAGAAGTCCTTTGAAACTAAACAAAATGTTATTAGACGGTTACAAAATTATATGTAGAAGATTATTGGAAAAACAATTTTGTACACTTCACTTCTTCACTTCTTCGTAAGAAGATTATATCGTTTTAGAAAAGTCCATCTGTCTGTCCGTCTGGAAATGTTGAAATCACTGAAAACCTCAGATATCTTTGGGATCTTCAAACATGCTTTAGAGCAGTGATAAGTAAAATATGTCTCTGCCCAAATTCCTTAATTACACTTCTGATGTAGTCTAATAAACATATGTACTTATGTATGTTGGAAAATCGTGTACTTGCATATAACTTCAACAACTAAAACATCACATGAAAATATATAAAATAAGAAAAATGAATACAGACATAAACTCTTATACGAACATTTTATGGTTTATAAACTTATTTTTGTTTCAAACATGGAACAATATATCAACAACTTTTAACATAGACACCACACACTGGTTTTGACTACCTTAATTTGAACTCAATTTGCGCGCAAAATTATGCGAAATATACTTAAGTCAACTAAGAATAAAAATATTTGTTGAAAATCTCAATAAAAACGAAGTTAAAGAAGCGTTTATAGTTTTGTTTTAACTGTGGGATTAAAGTCGATATTTGATGAGAAGTTTTGGAGATCACAGTTTAATGCTTTTATGGCGAACAATTCAATACTAAATTAAAAATTGATTCATAATTGATCCGAGTCCCCATCAAAAAACAAAAAAAAAAAACTATTTATAATCGATTTTGATCGAATATAAACTCTTTGACCTGTTGTCTGCCAAGATTCATAGCTTCTTTATAAAACTACTGAAAACACTATACATAAGTAAAATGTGAACCCCCACACAGGAATATCTTCCAATACAAATATTGTCTAAAAAGTGAAAAGGATTAACTGTATAAAGGAACTAAAAACCATTTAGGTTATTTGAAGGAGTTTCACTTTATTTGAAATGAGTATGTGCATGGAAGGGTTTTGAGTAAAAGAACTTAAGTAAGATAAGTAATTGTGAAAAATACTTAAAGGAAGCCAAAAGAAAGAGTTAAGTATTCCTTACTAAAATGAAAGTTTAACTAATTCAAGGATAATAATGATTAGAATTAGAGATGTTCTTAGGCAAGGTACTTCATCTTCGTGAGAGGGGTAGATGTTAGTTTGTCATTCTGTTTGTAATTTCTATAAGAGCATATATGTATATTTCGAGCACTTAGACTAACTAACTAACTAACTAACTAACTAACTAACTAACTAACTAACTAACTAACTAACTAACTAACTAACTAACTAACTAACTAACTAACTAACTAACTAACTAACTAACTACTAACTAACTAACTAACTAACTAACTAACTACTAACTAACTAACTACTAACTAACTAACTAACTAACTAACTAACTAACTAACTAACTAACTACTAACTAACTAACTACTAACTAACTAACTAACTAACTACTAACTAACTAACTAACTAACTAACTAACTAACTAACTAACTAACTAACTAACTAACTAACTAACTAACTAACTAACTAACTAACTAACTAACTAACTAACTAACTAACTAACTAACTAACTAACTAACTAACTAACTAACTACTAACTAACTAACTAACTAACTAACTAACTAACTAACTAACTAACTAACTACTAACTAACTAACTAACTAACTAACTAACTACTAACTAACTAACTAACTAACTACTAACTAACTAACTAACTAACTAACTAACTAACTAACTAACTACTAACTAACTAACTACTAACTAACTAACTAACTAACTAACTAACTAACTAACTAACTAACTAACTAACTAACTAACTAACTAACTAACTAACTAACTAACTAACTAACTAACTAACTAACTAACTAACTAACTAACTAACTAACTAACTAACTAACTAACTAACTAACTAACTAACTAACTAACTAACTAACTAACTAACTAACTAACTAACTAACTAACTAACTAACTAACTAACTAACTAACTAACTAACTACTAACTAACTAACTAACTAACTAACTAACTAACTAACTAACTAACTAACTAACTAACTAACTAACTAACTAACTAACTACTAACTAACTAACTAACTACTAACTAACTAACTAACTAACTAACTAACTAACTAACTAACTAACTAACTAACTAACTAACTACTAACTAACTAACTAACTAACTAACTACTAACTAACTAACTAACTAACTAACTAACTAACTAACTAACTAACTAACTAACTAACTAACTAACTACTAACTAACTAACTAACTAACTAACTAACTAACTAACTAACTAACTAACTAACTAACTAACTAACTAACTAACTAACTAACTAACTAACTAACTAACTAACTAACTAACTAACTAACTAACTAACTAACTAACTAACTAACTAACTACTAACTAACTAACTAACTAACTAACTAACTAACTAACTAACTAACTAACTAACTAACTAACTAACTAACTAACTAACTAACTAACTAACTAACTAACTAACTAACTAACTAACTAACTACTAACTAACTACTAACTAACTAACTAACTAACTAACTAACTAACTAACTAACTAACTAACTAACGAACTAACTAACTAACTAACTAACTACTAACTAACTAACTAACTAACTAACTAACGAACTAACTAACTAACTAACTAACTACTAACTAACTAACTAACTAACTAACTAACTAACTAACTAACTAACTAACTAACTAACTAACTAACTAACTAACTAACTAACTAACTAACTAACTAACTAACTAACTAACTAACTAACTAACTAACTAACTAACTAACTAAACTAACTAACTAACTAACTAACTAACTAACTAACTAACTAACTAACTACTAACTAACTAACTAACTAACTAACTAACAACTAACTACTAACTAATACTAACTAACTAACTAACTAACTACTAACTACTAACTAACTACCTAACTAACTAACTAACTAACTAACCTAACTACTAACTAACTACTAACTAACTAACTACTAACGAACTAACTAACTAACTAACTAACTAACTAACTAACTAACTAACTAACGAACTAACTACTAAAACTAACGACTAACTAACTAACTAACTACTAACTAACTAACTCACTAACTAACTAACTAACTAACTAACGAACTAACTAACTAACTAACTAACTAACTAACTAACTAACTACGAACGAACTAACTAACGAACTAACTAACTAACTAACGATAACTAACTAACTAACTAACGAACTAACGAACTAACTAACTACTAACGAACTAACGACTAAACAACTAACGAACTAACTAACTAACTAAACTAACTACTAACTAACTAACTAACTAACTAACTAACTAACTACTAACTAACGAACTAACTAACTAACTAACTAACTAACTAACTAACTAACTTTTATGTTGTAAAAAAGTGACTTGAAACTGAAACGAAATCGACTCATCAAGTAAGTATTAAACAGGCGGAACAGTTTCTTCGAACGGGGTCCCTTTTCATTCACTCAGATTATATCAAATTAGATTATTTTAAACTTTAAGCTGTTAGGGTTATGGTCACAATTTGGATAGAAATTTTTGGCAGGGTGAGCACATATAAAAAGGGATTTTTTGGTACTTTTCGCTTTATTGTTTCTCAGTGCTAAATAAAAATATTTACAAAAACAAAATTTATTACTGTCTAAATTTTATCATATTTTTTTTTAAATTTTAGTTCGAATTAATATACCAAAAAGAAACGTAAATGATAATAATTAGATAGAATAAAAATGTATAAAGAGAACACTTTGTAATGATAATTAAAATTATTAAAAATTTATAAGAAGTGTGTGTACATTTCAGTAAATACAAACATACATACATATGTATGTATAACAAATCTAGCATAACAAAAACAACGGCCAAATTTTACAAACGCAACAACCACAACAAATTGTAAAAACACAACAAATTGCAAAAACACTGATGTGACAATAACAAAAAAAAAAAAAACAAACAAATTTCAATAAACAACAACTACGGCTGCAGATTTTAACAAGTCACGGCCTGATGCCAAGCAAAACCTTTGAAACAATAACAATGCCATGTATAACAAATACTGGGAAGAAGAAAAACAATAATAAGAAAGTTTTGTATCAAGTATATCATACAATTATGAACAAATTTGTTAAATTTGTTAAATCCTAACTAATAATTTATCTGCAATTTCGCTTTGTTGTAAATTATAGAAAAACATTTACCTTTGTATTGAATTTGATGAGGTTGCCTGGACGTGGGTAATAGTGGGTGGCGGCAACAATCCGAAACTACTTAATTTCTTGTGGAGGAAAACACTAAAACACTTATTTACACATTTATTTATTTCATTTTCACCTTATTAACACTTAATTTTCTATAAATTATTAAAAAAACCAAATTTTTACTCGCGTCTTCATAAATTTTAACAAATTTGCACCCACTTAGTTTAAAGATTAAAGGAGAACTAACAAAAGAAAAGAAGAAGACAAATAAAAGAGAAAACCAAAAATATAATTGACACCTGTTATTCATTTATTAATTTCCTTAAGATATGCTAAGAATTTTCAGACTTTAGATTTTGAACTTATATTGGCAACACTGTGCAATTGGCAATAAGAACTAAGCAATGTTACATAATTTCAAGAAAAACGTAGTATTGCATATGTTAGGGAGGACTTTAAGATCCATTTAACACTTCTTTGTAGATAACAGTAATATTTTAAATTAATTATGATTATTTAAGTAAAAGTAATTAATATAAAATATTTGAAAAGGTACAAAATTATATTTACATCAGCCTTAAGATAGTCTACACTATTTGTTTTAATAAATAAAATATAGTTGTGACCTTAATAAAGGCATGGAAAATACAGTACTTTAATCCTTTTTCAGTACTTTGTTATTTCAAAAACTACCGCGGTATCCTCTAATCCTATTCGGTGCTTTTTCTGACATATTCAGTCTGTAGTCTATAGTCTAGTCTAGTAGTCTATAGTCTAGTCTATAGTCTAGTCTATAGTCTAGTCTATAGTCTAGTCTATAGTCTAGTCTATAGTCTAGTCTATAGTCTAGTCTATAGTCTAGTCTATAGTCTAGTCTATAGTCTAGTCTATAGTCTAGTCTATAGTCTAGTCTATAGTCTAGTCTATAGTCTAGTCTATAGTCTAGTCTATAGTCTAGTCTATAGTCTAGTCTATAGTCTAGTCTATAGTCTAGTCTATAGTCTAGTCTATAGTCTAGTCTATAGTCTAGTCTATAGTCTAGTCTATAGTCTAGTCTATAGTCTAGTCTATAGTCTAGTCTATAGTCTAGTCTATAGTCTAGTCTATAGTCTAGTCTATAGTCTAGTCTATAGTCTAGTCTATAGTCTAGTCTATAGTCTATAGTCTAGTCTATAGTCTAGTCTATAGTCTAGTCTATAGTCTAGTCTATAGTCTAGTCTATAGTCTAGTCTATAGTCTATTCTATAGTCTATTGTCTATAGTCTAGTCTATAGTCTAGTCTATAGTCTATAGTCTATTCTATAGTCTATTCTATAGTCTAGTCTATAGTCTAGTCTATAGTCTAGTCTATAGTCTAGTCTATAGTCTAGTCTATAGTCTGGTCTATAGTCTAGTCTATAGTCTAGTTATAGTCTAGTCTATAGTCTAGTTATAGTCTAGTCTATAGTCTAGTCTATAGTCTAGTCTAGAGTCTAGTCTATAGTCTAGTCTATAGTCTAGTCTATAGTCTAGTCTATAGTCTAGTCTATAGTCTAGTCTATAGTCTATTCTATAGTCTATTGTCTAAAGTCTAGTCTATAGTCTAGTCTAGAGTCTAGTCTATTGTCTAGTCTATAGTCTAGTCTATCGTCTAGTTTATAGTCTAGTCTATAGTATACTCTATAGTCTAGTCTATAGTCTAGTCTATAGTCTATAGTCTGGTCTATAGTCTAGTCTATAGTCTAGTCTATAGTCTAGTCTATAGTCTAGTCTATAGTCTAGTCTATAGTCTAGTCTATAGTCTAGTCTATAGTCTAGTCTATAGTCTAGTCTATAGTCTAGTCTATAGTCTAGTCTATAGTCTAGTCTAAAGTCTAGTCTGTAGTCTAGTCGATAGTCTAGTCTATAGTCTAGTCTATAGTCTAGTCTATAGTCTAGTCTTTAGTCTAGTCTATAGTCTAGTCTATCGTGTTGTCTAAAGTCTAGTCTATAGTCTAGTCTATAGTCTAGTCTATAGTCTAGTATATAGTCTAGTCTCTAGTCTAGTCTATAGTCTAGTCTATAGTCTAGTCTATAGTCTAGTTTATAGTCTAGTCTATAGTCTAGTCTATAATCTAGTGTATAGTCTAGTCTATAGTCTAGTCTATAGTCTAGTGTATAGTCTAGTCTATAGTCTAGTCTATAGTCTAGTGTATAGTCTAGTCTATAGTCTAGTATATAGTCTAGTCTATAGTCTAGTCTATAGTCTAAACATTAATCAAGTCTATAGTATTGTCAATGGTCTAGTCTATAGTATAGTTAGTCTGGTCTATAGTATTGTCTATAGTCTAGTCTATAGTATAATCTATAGTCTAGTCTGTAGTATAGTCTAGTCTATAGTCTAGTCTTGCATCAACTATAATAACATTGCGCGTATAGTTTTCTTAATCGTCCATGATTGTATCTTTAAAAACTAAACACGCAAAATCCTTAGCATACCTTAAGGATTTTAAAATACTTATAGAATTAAGCATTTTGACATTTTAGCTATTCCCTTTCATTCGCATATTCTACTTTTTATTAGTTCTACTTTAATCGTTAAACTAAGCGGTCGCAAATTTGTTAAAATTTTTAATGACGCGTTTTAAAATTTTGTTTTTTGTAGTAATTTGTTAAAAATTGAAGCATTTTAATGTATTAATTAATTGAATAACAAGTGCAAATAACTAAAAAGTGTTTATGTGTATTTAGCAAGTGCAAATAACAAAAAAAAAATGTGTAAAATTTTAAGAAATTTCTAGATGCTGCCGCCATTACCATCATCACTATCTCGTAAAGTAATCAATTATACACAAAAAAAAGAAAAACAAGTAAGAAAGTTATGAATATTATTAAATGTGAGTTTTTCTTAAGTATTACTATTGTTATACAACTATTATTGTTGTTATATACAGCACTATTATTAGTGCAAAGGTTTTGCATTTCATCAGGTCATGTCATTTTGTTGTTGGTTGTCAAAACCAGCCTGAAGGTGTGTTGTTGTTTATGAAATGTATTTGTGTGTTTGTTTTTGTATAGTGACGTCACTGTTTTTGCGCCTTTTGTTTTATTATAGTGTCGTCACTGTTTTTGCATTTTGTTTTGATGTGAGTTGATGCTTTTTCACTTACTGAGTGTTGGCGTTTATTTTGTTGTTGTGATACCATGGATTTAGTGTTGTTGTTGCATTTTGTCATTATAATGTTATTTGGAGGGTGTCTATGATGTTTGTTCTTTATCGTTTACCAATTGGTAGTTCATGCGTTTTTGTAATAAAATTGTAAACAAATTATGGTGAAGGGTATATAAGATTCGGCACAGCCGAATATAGAACTTTTACTTGTTTTTATTAACTGAGTACTTTTTGCACCTGAAATTTGTTTGCAAAATTTTCATAAAAAAACATAATAAATTTTCTAGAAGTCTACATGCAAATAATGTTAAAATATTCATGTTTATGTATACACAACATAGTGAAAACAATATTTGCAACGAAAAGCAAAACGCAAAAAAGAATGAAATAAATTATTTTCAACAAGAACATTGAAATGTATTTAGGGTATCATTAGTATGAAAAGATATTATGTACCAAACATATCTATACGAATATAAAATAAATGCACATACATACATACATACTACTTACATAGAAATATTTTTACTACGTAAGTATTTTACTACGTTTACAGGTTTTCCTAAGGCTGTCTGCTGAACAATCTACCAGATATAAAACGCGAAAGAGTAATGTAATATGTATAAGGAATGTAGTATGACTCAGTATCAGGCATGGAAAATTTAAATTTTGATATAGGACTAATATATAACAAGAAAAGTACTTTTTATATTTTAAAGTACTAGGTATAAACTAGATTATAGACCAGAACATAAACTAGAATATAGACTAGAGTATTGACTAGACAATAGGCTAGACTATAGAACAGGCTATAGCATAGACTATAGACTAGACTATAGACTAGACTATAGACTAGACTATAGACTAGACTATAGACTAGACTATAGACTAGACTATAGACTAGACTATGACTAGACTATAGACTAGACTATAGACTAGACTATAGACTAGACTATAGACTAGACTATAGACTAGACTATAGACTAGACTATAGACTAGACTATAGACTAGACTATAGACTAGACTATAGACTAGACTACTAGACTAGACTACTAGACTAGACATAGACTAGACTATAGACTAGACTATAGACTAGACTATAGACTAGACTAGACTATACTAGACTAGACTATAGACTAGACTATAGACTAGACTATAGACTAGACTATAGACTAGACTATAGACTAGACTATAGACTAGACTAGACTAGACTATAGACTAGACAATAGACTAGACAATAGACTAGACTATAGACTAGACTATAGACTAGACAATAGACTAGACTATAGACTAGACTATAGACTAGACTATAGACTAGCTATAGACTAGACTATAGACTAGACTATAGACTAGACTATAGACTAGACTATAGACTAGACTACAGACTAGACTATAGACTAGACTATAGACTAGACTATAGACTAGGACTATAGACTAGACTATAGACTAGACTATAGACTAGACTATAGACTAGACTATAGACTAGACTATAGACTAGACTAGGCATGGAAATTTAAATTTTGATATAGGACTATATATAACAAGAAAAGTACTTTTTATATTTTAAAGTACTAGGTATAAACTAGATTATAGACCAGAACATAAACTAGAATATAGACTAGAGTATTGACTAGACAATATGCTAGACTATAGAATAGGCTATAGCATAGACTAGACTAGACTATAGACTAGACTATAGACTAGACTATAGACTAGACTATAGATTAGACT
Source organism: Lucilia sericata (assembly GCF_015586225.1). Lineage (NCBI taxonomy): Eukaryota > Metazoa > Arthropoda > Insecta > Diptera > Calliphoridae > Lucilia > Lucilia sericata. The sequence goes on from NW_023994786.1 coordinate 76,150, forward strand.
ATAGACTAGACTATAGACTAGACTATAGACTAGACTATAGACTAGACTATAGACTAGACTATAGACTAGACTATAGACTAGACTATAGACTAGACTATAGACTAGACTATAGACTAGACTATAGACTAGACTATAGACTAGACTATAGACTAACTAGACTAGACTATAGACTAGACTATAGACTAGACTATAGACTAGACTATAGACTAGACTATAGACTAGACTATAGACCTAGACTATAGACTAGACTATAGACTAGACTATAGACTAGACTATAGACTAGACTATAGACTAGACTATAGACTAGACTATAGCTAGACTATAGACTAGACTATAGACTAGACTATAGACTAGACTATAGACTAGACTATAGACTAGACTATAGACTAGACTATAGACTAGACTATAGACTAGACTATAGGACTAGACTATAGACTAGACTATAGACTAGACTATAGCGACTATAGACTAGACTATAGACTAGACTATAGACTAGACTATAGACTAGACTATAGACTAGACTATACTAGACTAGGACTAGACTATAGACTAGACTATAGACTAGACTATAGACTAGACTATAGACTAGACTACAGACTAGACTATAGACTAGACTATAGACTAGACTACAGACTAGACTATAGACTAGACTATAGACTAGACTACAGACTAGACTATAGACTAGACTATAGACTAGACTATAGACTAGACTATAGACTAGACTATAGACTAGACTATAGACTAGACTATAGACTAGACTATAGACTAGACTATAGACTAGACTATAGACTAGACTATAGACTAGACTATAGACTAGACTATAGACTAGACTATAGACTAGACTATAGACTAGACCTAGACTAGACTATAGACTAGACATAGACTAGACATAGACTAGACAATAGACTAGACTATAGACTAGACTATAGACTAGACAATAGACTAGACTATAGACTAGACTATAGACTAGACTATAGACTAGACTATAGACTAGACTATAGACTAGACTATAGACTAGACTACAGACTAGACTATAGACTAGACTATAGACTAGACTATAGACTAGACTACAGACTAGACTATAGACTAGACTATAGACTAGACTATAGACTAGACTATAGACTAGACTATAGACTAGACTATAGACTAGACTATAGACTAGACTATAGACTAGACTATAGACTAGACTATAGACTAGACTATAGACTAGACTATAGACTAGACTATAGACTAGACTATAGACTAGACTATAGACTAGACTATAGACTAGACTATAGACTAGACTATAGACTAGACTATAGACTAGACTATAGACTAGACTATAGACTAGACTATAGACTAGACTATAGACTAGACTATAGACTAGACTATAGACTAGACTATAGACTAGATGACTATGACTAGACTAGACTAGTCTATGGACGGTAGACCTGACTACACTATGTTTTTCTATATCAAAAATTACTGAAAATATGAAGAGTTTTCCATGCCTGCTATGCATTGAATATGTGCCAGTTTGTTGGAGGAGAATACACTGCTACCAAAATAAAGGATTTTTGCACTAATGTATTTTAACTGAGAAATGTAACCTTCCTAATGCTTTTGCACTGCAATATCTTGCATACAGACAGGCGGACTAACAGTCAGACGGACGAATAAATATAACGGAAAACGCAAAAACCACCCCCCTTATTAACGAGTCAACATGTTTTTCGTTTTTTTTTTGTTGCGTTTTTTGCTCATTTCCCTTATGTATGGTAGAGCAAATGTGTGCAAAATTAAAATTTTATTGTGATGTTTTTACAGCTTTAGGAATTAAACTTGTAATTGCATGTTTGTTTTTGTGTATAAGTTATTTGTTGTTTATTTTGTTTTTGTGAAATAAAATTGTTGTTAAAGTTTAAAACCTAGAAAGTTAAACCCCAATCAGGGTGGCCCCTCAAAACTTTGAAAATATACTTTTTTTTACTCAATATCGAAAAGGATTGGGGTATAATCATGTTGTCATTCCATTTGTAAAACATCGAAATATCTCTCGTAGCCCTAAAAAGTTTATACATATATTCAGAGACCTTGATTGGCCATCGAAAATTATCATTACAATTTTGTGTTCTTTTTGTCAAAAATTTTAAGCGAAAGTGTTTAATTATACCATAAATAGATCATTTATCAGAAGTATAAAATTAAACTATTGAACATAAAGTTTATTTCTAATTTTTTAAAGACAATCCTTTAGTTTATTATTAAAGCAAAGAACGGAATACTAGAACACTTTAAGGAATATAGTCAAAGCCAACTGAATTCAGTGGGCAAAAAAACAAGTCCTTTTTTTCAAGAAAGGTAAATATATAAAAAGTATTAAAAGGAACCACAAACTAAATAAAAGAAACAGCACTAGACAACAGTTGGCAAGTATTTTTGCTTTTAAATTCCATTTAAAACAGTCTCGACCATATGGCGTCACTTACTTTATCAATTGTTGTGTATGTTTGTTTTATCCTTTGTCTTTTCCTCTGCTGCACAATAAAGCCCATTTCTTAATCGTTTTAACTATAAGATCGATGTAAATTCAAGAGTGGTCAGTCGGCACTCGTTAGTATGCCAGTTATTGAGAGCGTAGGTATGTGTGTATGTACATACGTGGGACTAAATAGTAAAACTATTGTTCCACGTTTATCTAGGTGAAAGTCAATTAGCACATTTTAAGCAAATACGTATTAATATATATAACTAGCCACATCATTAGTGTAATACCAGAGCTAATCTTTGGACTAGATCTCAACTAACCCCCAGAATTACAGGGGCATCTCTGTGTGCGTGCAAAAACCAACTGTTGTAGTTGTGGTTTTTTGTTGGAACTTTATAAACAATAGAAAAAACTATAATATTGTGTGGTAATATAATAAGGATAACAATATAATAAATTAAATTTTTATTAGAATTCAAATTATGTTTGTAATTAATTTTAATAGTTTATTACAATTATGCATTATTTTAGAAAAAATTAAATATGTGGTAATTAGTGGGAAAAAATCTAACTAACTAACTTACTAAACAAACAAACAAACAAACAAACAAACAACTAACTAACTAACTAACTAACTACTAACTAACTAACTAACTAACTAACTAACTACTACTACTACTAACTACTAACTACTACTAAACTAACTAACTAACTAACTACACTAACTAACTAACTAACTAACTAACTAACTAACTAACTAACTAACTAACTACTAACTAACTAACTAACTAACTAACTAACTAACTAACTAACTAACTAACTAACTACTAACTACTAACTACTAACTAACTAACTAACTAACTAACTAACTAACTAACTAACTAACTAACTATACTAACTAACTAACTAACTAACTACTAACTAACTAACTAACTAACTAACTAACTAACTAACTAACTAACTAACTAACTAACTAACTAACTAACTAACTAACTAACTAACTACTAACTAACTAATACTAACTAACTAACTAACTAACTAACTAACTAACTAACTAACTAACTAACTAACTAACTACTAACTACTAACTAACTACTAACTAACTAACTAACTAACTAACTAACTACTAACTAACTACTAACTAACTAACTAACTAACTAACTAACTACTAACTAACTAACTAACTAACTACTAACTAACTAACTACTAACTAACTAACTACTAACAACTAACTAACTAACTAACTAACTAACTAACTAACTAACTAACTAACTACTAACTAACTAACTAACTAACTAACTAACTAACTAACTAACTAACTAACTAACTAACTAACTACTAACTAACTAACTAACTAACTAACTAACTAACTAACTAACTAACTAACTAACTAACTAACTAACTAACTAACTAACTAACTACTAACTAACTAACTAACTACTAACTAACTAACTAACTAACTACTAACTAACTAACTAACTAACTAACTAACTAACTAACTAACTAACTAACTACTAACTAACTAACTAACTAACTAACTAACTAACTAACTAACTAACTAACTAACTAACTAACTAACTAACTACTAACTACTAACTAACTAACTAACTAACTAACTACTAACTAACTAACTAACTAACTAACTAACTAACTAACTAACTAACTAACTAACTAACTAACTAACTAACTAACTAACTAACTAACTAACTAACTAACTAACTAACTAACTAACTAACTAACTATAACTACTAACTAACTAACTAACTAACTAACAACTAACTAACTAACTAACTAACTAACTAACTAACTAACTAACTAACTAACTAACTAACTAACTAACTAACTAACTAACTAACTAACTAACTAACTAACTAACTAACTAACTAACTAACTAACTAACTACTAACTAACTAACTAACTAACTAACTAACTAACTAACTAACTAACTAACTACTAACTACTAACTAACTAACTAACTAACTAACTAAAACTAACTAACTACTAACTAACTAACTAACTAACTAACTAACTAACTAACTACTAACTAACTAACTAACTACTAACTAACTAACTAACTAACTAACCTAACTAACTAACTAACTAACTAACTAACTAACTACTAACTAACTAACTAACTACTAACTAACTACTAACTAACTAACTAACTAACTAACTAACTAACTAACTAACTAACTAACTAACTAACTAACTACTAACTAACTAACTAACTAACTAACTAACTAACTAACTAACTAACTAACTAACTAACTAACTAACTAACTAACTAACTAACTAACTAACTAACTAACTAACTAACTACTAACACTAACTAACTAACTAACTAACTAACTAACAAACTAACTAACTAACTAACTAACTAACTAACTACAATATATGTTTTCGACCCTATAAAGTATATATGTATATACATATATTCTGGATCCTTATACATAGTGTAGTCGATTAAGCCATGTCCTGTTGGAATCAATTTTCTAAAGATGCCAGTAATTTTTGGGATCCAAATCTTCAACAATTCTGTTCATACATGCTTTTGAGTAAATCCGTCCAAAATAACTAAGATATAAACCAAAATCCGAGACAATCTCTATAAGGTGAGGATTTCAAAAAATAAAATTTAATCATTTTATTGGATTTTTCAAAAAAAGACACTAAATTTAATTGAATTTCAAATATTTTAAAGACAAGTTATCATTTAATTTGACTTTAGATGTCACGACGCACAGTGGGGCAGAATGGAAATTTTTTGGAAATAAATCTGGCATTTCTAAACGGCTGATCCGATCGGGATAAAATTTGGCGTGAGCGTAGCCAAGGAGTATTCGAGTTTAAGTTTTGAAGATGAACCCTGCAGATGCCCCAGGGACGGCGCTGTGGCGGCTCAAAGTAGGGTACCTACGACATGTAAAATTTTTAAACTCGTGCCATTTTTTTGTTTTTCACCCAAATACAAAGATTTTTATATTTTGTGAAAGCGCTCGACGAGATCTTGAAAAAAACATGCTTGGACATACTACTTATCTCTTATAATATCCGAGTTATAGGCATTTAAAAATTTAGTGATACAAAATTTACCATACTTTGGTCCGCCTTTTTTTGAATACCGGGCGTAATTTTGGACCAAATGGACTCAATTTTTTCTTGTTAGTTAGACAACAAAATTTCCAATAATATACAAAAAATTTCAGATCAATATTGTTTACAGATCCAAAAATATACGTTTTTTAATTTAAAAATTCAAAAAATTTTAGATTTTTGGCGTTTTTTTGCCAAAAATGTGTCTTAACTCTTTTATTAATAAAATAAAATTTTTATTAAGAACATATAACAATTTTATAGTTTTCTAAAAGGTATCTTTACGCAGAACGCTTTGGCGTAAAAAACTTGTCCTATTTTTTGAAAATGTTGCCACTGCGTCCTTCCGAATATGACCTATTTTTTATCAAAACTTCAACTTTGGGCGACATGTTCTAAAATCCCAAAGCTGGGATCAGAAAACTGAAAGCAGTTTTGGAAACCTCAATATGTTTTCTATTTACTCCAAAAGTATTTTCCCAGCCCTGAAAGAAATGTGGACCCTATGGGCAAAAAAGTAAAAAATCCCATTTTTGGGATTTTCATTCCTATTTTTGGGAATTGCGGGATGCCCTTTGACCTTTTCAATTTTTTTTTTTGCATATTCTTATTTGAAATGACAAATTTAACAAGCGTTGAAAATTTCATTGAGTTTTGTTCATAAATAAAGATTTTGTCATATATTACATATTTGTTTAATTTCTAAAACTATGATTTATATCAAAATTTTAATAGGATCGCAGATAGCTACAACAATTTAGTCCATATTTATCCCTTAATATCATTTTTTAGTTAGATATGGAAATTCTCGACCCTTTACAAAAAATTTCAAGCCAATATCTCAATTACATTCAAAAATATGTTAATTTAAACATGTGTCCTTTAATTTCATCTTTTTCATATTTTAGTATTAAGTATGACAGCACATATTTTAATCTTATATTTACCTATTTTCTATTTGTTTGCTTATCCTTATAATTGAAAGGTCCTATTATGCTTAAATTTTCAAAAATTTATAACTATTTTTTACCTAAATTTTTTCGACAGATCATTTCGTTCTGTTTCGTTTATGATCATGTAGGTAAAAATATACAGGTAATGATAATTTCGATTCATTCACTAATAAGAAATATCAATGACTGAATTACAGGTTATAGTAATATAGTCCTAAATGTTAATAGGTAGACAATTCGTAATTTTTTACTTTGGAATACCTGTATCGGAAATGACAAGAATTGGTATATAAGTAAACTTCTCAGATTTTAAGTACCATATTTAATAAATCTACAATGAAGATTACATTAAAGTACGAAGAGTTGTGTTCCGTTTTATGGAGTATGTCTTCAAAAGGGCCAGAAAGAATTGAAGACATTTCAAATTATATAAAAACTACATATAGTAGAAAAGTAGACAAAACAGGCATATCAAAAATTGAAAACTTTTTAAAACTTTTTGATGTAAAAAGTAAGTCTGTGGATGGAAATCAAAAGAAATTTCGATTAAAATTTTGTAGTTGGATGGAAACTACTACGGAAATCTCAACTTACAACACATCAATAGGAGCGCCTTGCAAGTCATACGAAGACTTATGTTCAAGGTAAAAAAAAGAGGGTCACACAAAAACTTTTTTCAATCTCAAATGAGGAAATTGCTGATACATTTAACGAAATGCTGAAAAAGGAAAACCAACATATGGATGTCGTACATATTGCAACTATTCTTCCTAATGCATCACCAAAACGACTTAAGCGAATTGTGGAAAGTATACCAACTCCAACATCATAATCAAATTTTACTGAAGAGGAAGCAATAGCGCTTATGTTGGAACTGGGTCTCAGTCGAAATAAGTACCAAATATTAAGGAAAGCTCTGCATGAAAAAGGACACAATATATTACCATCAAACAAGGCGATCCAGGAAAAAAAAAACAAACTATCCTACTAAATCAACAAAAAATAATGAAGAATTGAAAGAACTGAGAGCTGCGGAAAAAAGCAGAATCCAAGAAGAATTTAAAGTTCAGATGGGATTAAACATCGACAAACCACTTTCAAGTTGCGGTAGTACAAATGACGGTAATACGTCGAGAAGGTTTTTTCGTGATTTTGAAATTACTTCAAAAATAACTGGAATCGACAAGGAGTTGCTTCGAAGAGTTAAAACTATTTTAATGGCACTGAATAGTAAACATAAAATTAATGAAAATCGATTTGGGGAATACACATCTGAAATTTCTAAATTACTTGTATCTCTGTATCCATGGAGGGAACTAACACCAACAGTACACAAAGTATTGTGTCATGGTCAAATAATAATTGAATCGAATATTCTTCCACTTGGAGAGTTAACAGAAGAAGCCCAGGAAGCGAGGAATCGAGATTTTAAGCATGTTCAACTATTCAGCTCAAGAAAATGCTCCAGGCAATCACAGAATGAAGATATTTTTAATAGTTTACTTCTATCTTCTGATCCTGTTCTTTCAACTATGCGAAAAAGATGGATTTGTTATGAAACTCTATCATCTCAAAACAAGGAAGATTTAAAGGACTTATATTACCTTCTGGATATGTATACCGATATGACAGATTATTTTATAGAAAATAAGTAGTGTTAGGAATTAACTATATAAGTAGGTTGTAAGAATTAATTGTATTACGTTTAAGATAAACAGTTCAAATAAAAAAAGCTATTATACTAACTGATGATATTGTATTAAATTGTGTTTTATATTTCGGTGGGCGGGAAAGGTAATTTGTGTGGGGTGATTTAGGTGTTGTTGTGCGTGGCTCATAATAAAATTATAATTTTTTTTATTTTATATACAATATTATAATAAAATAATTAACTAAATAATTTTTAAAAATTGTCCAAATATTTTATTCAACACCAAATGTATGTTCTGTCATACTTAATACTAAAATATGAAAAAGATGAAATTAAAGGACACAGGTTTAAATGAACATATTTTTGAATGTAATTGAGATATTGGCTTGGGATTTTAGAACATGTCGCCCAAAGTTGAAGTTTTGATAAAAAATAGGTCATATTCGGAAGGACGCAGTGGCAACACTTTCAAAAAATAGGACAAGTTTTTTACGCCAAAGCGTTCTGCGTAAAGATACCTTTTAGAAAACTATAAAATTGTTATATGTTCTTAATAAAAATTTTATTTTATTAATAAAAGAGTTAAGACACATTTTTGGCAAAAAAACGCCAAAAATCTAAAATTTTTTGAATTTTTAAATTAAAAAACGTATATTTTTGGATCTGTAAACAATATTGATCTGAAATTTTTTGTATATTATTGGAAATTTTGTTGTCTAACTAACAAGAAAAAATTGAGTCCATTTGGTCCAAAATTACGCCCGGTATTCAAAAAAAGGCGGACCAAAGTATGGTAAATTTTGTATCACTAATATATAAAAATCTTTGTATTTGGGTGAAAAACAAAAAAATGGCACGAGTTTAAAAATTTTACATGTCGTAGGTACCCTACTTTGAGCCGCCACAGCGCCGTCCCTGGGGCATCTGCAGGGTTCATCTTCAAAACTTAAACTCGAATACTCCTTGGCTACGCTCACGCCAAATTTTATCCCGATCGGATCAGCCGTTTAGAAATGCCAGATTTATTTCCAAAAAATTTCCATTCTGCCCCACTGTGCGACGATATAAGTATGTATCTAAAAGATCTCGTGTCGAAGAAAAGTCAATGTTTAACAAATACCATCACAAAACAAATAATTGTGTTTAAATGTGTGTGCAAATATTTGCATTTAAATACATATGCAGATACATACATATGTATGTATGTTTGAGGGTACGTATCTGCAATTACATGTTTGTACCAAAAAACATGACATAACATGACAAGACAATAATCATAACAATGCCAACATTTACACATTTTTTTTTCTTGCTCTTTCTTTATTTCCTCTAAATAAACAACGGAAAAAAAACTTTTGGCGCAATTCCCTCTGTGAACAGCAGAAAGCTGTAGTGATGATTCAGTTGTCAAATAGATTAACTCCATTTGGGGAATTTCTATAATATATTTACTTACAAAAGAGACTCTAACTATATTTTTGCAATTTTTTCAAAAGTTTTTTTTTTTTTAATGGAGTTAATCGATTTTGTAGCTGAGACTACCGACTGTAACTGATTTAAATACTTTTTATTTGTTTTCATATTTTTTGCGTAATTTTTGTTTCTTTTTCGCAATATATCCTTCATTATTGACACCGCAGAGAAGCTGTAAAAAATCAAGAATTTTTAACAATGTCATTATTATCGTCAGCATCAGCAGACAGGAACTGTTAGATACAACACGTTTATTTAACACACTCTGGTACTGAAAAAAATAACTCAGGGAAAAAATTATTAAAGTAAATGTATACATAAACTGTTATATCTGATCCTAAGCCCACTAAATTTTCAGACTGTAATGGTTATCTGTATCCCTTATATGGGATTAAACTTTTTCCGATACAGATAACCATTACAGTCTGAAAATTTAGTGGGCTTAGGATCAGATATAACAGTATATAAGTTCATTGTCTCAAACTCTGAATTAATTCCTTGCTCCACTGTGCAGTATTTCCTAAGCAAATAATATTGAAACCCAAAGAAAGAATAAGAAAATCACCTAAAATTTTCACAGAGAATGTCTGTTTGTGGTTAAATGAATACACAACAACATGCGGTTCTAAATTTCCTTTCGTAGTTTGTTACCGACACACCGCCAATCCTTTGGCTTCATCGATTTTATTTCATTCACTAACTGTAGCAAAATCCCGCCATATCGAATTGAATTGTACAAAACTTCAGTCAGTTACACCTTTTCTACCTTATATTCCCTTCATATAACCACTGCGTGAGTCATTTTTAGAAAAACAAAAATTGATGTGATTATTCTACTTTTGTTTGGTTGTGCTGCAATTTTTTATTTGTCATTGAAATTTTGCTCTTTCTTTTCTGTCGTTATTTCGGTGATATTTGTTTAGAAAACTGTCGTCATTCTGTCGACTGTTCAACTTTGTGAGTTTTTGCCAAACCATGAAGGTACAAAAGTAAAAAAAATCAATAAATTTTGCACTTGAAAACCTCACACACCAACTGGCTGCAAATGTAATCATTTCGATAATTTTTGAGAAATTTTATTTTTATAGAAAGACTTTGCTAACTTCTTTTTATCGAAAATGTTCGATAATTTTTAATTTTTTATAGAAAATTTTTGTATTCAATTAAAATTTTGTTTTAGAAATTGTATATTAAAGTGTTATGTATGTATGTCCGAATGTGTTAGCTGGTCTTTTAGTTTTACTTTTCAGTTTAATTTCCACATAAAACTTTCCTAAGACGATGACAGTGTGTTTGTGGCATTTTGGAAAATAAATGTTTATTTATTTAAACCAAACAATGAATGCATTTTCTTAAACGCTCAGAAGTTATGTAGAATATAATAAATTGCATACATACACGCAAACACCAAACTCAAGCACACCTATATCCACAATTTTGATAGCGAAATTGAGAATACTCCTCAAAGGACTAGGACTGACCAAAAACTAAGACTAGACTATAGACTAGACTATAGACTAGGACTATAGACTAGACTATAGACTAGACTATAGACTAGACTATAGACTAGGACTATAGACTAGACTATAGACTAGACTATAGACTAGACTATAGACTAGACTATAGACTAGACTATAGACTAGACTATAGACTAGACTATAGACTAGACTATAGACTAGACTATATACTAGACTATAGACTAGACTATAGACTAGACTATAGACTAGACTATAGACTAGACTATAGACTAGACTATAGACTAGACTATAGACTAGACTATAGACTAGACTAGACTAGACTATAGACTAGACTATAGATAGACTATAGACTAGACTTAGACTCGAACTATAGATTAGACTATAGACTAGACTATAGACTAGACTATAGACTAGAACTAACTAGACTATAGGAAGACTAGACTAGAATATAGACTAGACTATAGACTAGATAGAGACTAGACTATAGACTAGACATAGACTAGACTATAGACTAGCTACTAGACTAGACTATAGACTAGACTATAGGACTAGACTATAGACTAGATATAGACTAGACTAAGACTAGACTAAGACTAGACTATAGACTAGACATAGACTAGACTATAGACTAGACTATAGACTAGACTATAGACTAGACTATAGACTAGACTATAGACTAGACTATAGACTAGACTATAGACTGACATAGACTAGACTATAGACTAGACTATAGACTAGACTATAGACTAGAGATAACTAGACTATAGACTAGACTATAGACTAGACTATAGACTAGACTATAGACTAGACTATAGACTGACTATAGACTAGACTATAGACTAGACTATAGACTAGACTATAGACTAGACTATAGACTAGACTATAGACTGAGATATAGACTAGACTATAGACTAGACTATAGACTAGACTATAGACTAGACTATAGACTAGACTATAGACTAGACTACAGACTAGACTATAGACTAGACTATAGACTAGACTATAGACTAGACTATAGACTAGACTATAGACTAGACTATAGACTAGACTATAGACTAGACTATAGACTAGACTATAGACTAGACTATAGACTAGACTATAGACTAGACTATAGACTAGACTATAGACTAGACTATAGACTAGACTATAGACTAGACTATCGACTAGACTATAGACTAGACTATAGACTAGACTATAGACTAGACTATAGACTAGACTATAGACTAGAATAGACTAGACTATAGACTAGACTATGACTAGACTATAGACTAGATATAGACTGACTAGAGACTATAGACTAGACTATAGACTAGACTATAGACTAGACTATAGACTAGACTATAGACTAGACTATAGACTAGACTATAGACTAGACTATAGGCTAGACTATAGACTAGACTATAGACTAGATTATAGACTAGACTATAGACTAGACTATAGACTAGACTATAGACTAGACTATAGACAGACTATAGACTAGACTATAGACTAGACTATAGACTAGACTATAGACTAGACTATAGACTAGACTATAGACTAGACTATAGACTAGACTATAGACTACACTATAGACTACACTATAGACTAGACTATGACTAGACTATAGACTAGACTATAGACTACACTATAGACTACACTATAGACTAGACTATAGACTAGACTATAGACTACACTATAGACTACACTATAGACTAGACTATAGACTAGACTATATACTAGACTATAGACTACACTATAGACTACACTATAGACTAGACTATAGACTAGACTATAGACTAGACTATAGACTAGACTATAGACTAGACTATAGACTAGACTATAGACTAGACTATAGACTAGACTATAGACTAGACTATAGACTAGACTATAGACTAGACTATAGACTAGACTATAGACTAGACTATAGACTAGACTATAGACTAGACTATAGACTAGACTATAGACTAGACTATAGACTAGACTATAGACTAGACTATAGACTAGACTATAGACTAGACTATAGACTAGACTATAGACTAGACTATAGACTAGACTATAGACTAGGACTATAGACTAGACTATAGACTAGACTATAGACTAGACTATAGACTAGACTATAGACTATAGACTAGACTATAGACTAGACTATAGACTAGACTATAGACTAGACTATAGACTAGACTATAGACTAGACTATAGACTAGACTATAGACTAGACTAGACTAGACTAGACTATAGACTAGACTAGATATAGACTAGACTATAGACTAGACTAGACTATTAGACTAGACTATAGACTAGACTATAGACTAGACTATAGACTAGACTATAGACTAGACTATAGACTAGACTATAGACTAGACTATAGAACTAGACTAGACTAGACTAGACTATAGACTAGACTATAGACTAGACTATAGACTAGACTATAGACTAGACTATAGACTAGACTATAGACTAGACTATAGACTAGACTAAAGACTAGACTATAGATTAAACTATAGACTAGACGATAGACTAGACTATAGGCTAGACTATTGACTAGACTATAGACTAGACTATAGACTAGACTATAGACTAGACTATAGACTAGACTATAGACTAGACTATTGACTAGGACTATAGACTAGACTATAGACTAGACTATTGACTAGACTATAGACTAGACTATAGACTAGACTATAGACTAGACTATAGACTAAGCTATAGACTAGACTAATACTAGACTATAGACTAGACTATAGACTAGACTATAGACTAGACTATAGACTAGACTATAGACTAGACTATAGACTAGACTATAGACTAGACTATAGACTAGACTATAGACTAGACTATCGACTAAGACTAGACTGTAGACTAGACTATAGACTAGACTATAGACTAGACTAGACTAGACTAGACTAGATAGACTAGACTAGACTAGACTAGACTAGACTATAGACTAGACTATAGACTAGATATAGACTAGACTATAGACTAGGACTATAGACTAGACTATAGACTAGACTATAGACTAGACTATAGACTAGACTATAGACTAGACTATAGACTAGACTATAGACTAGACTTATAGACTAGAACTGTAGACTAGACTATAGACTAGACTAGACTAGACTAGACTAGACTAGACTATAGACTAGACTATAGACTAGACTATAGACTAGACTATAGACTAGACTATAGACTAGGACTATAGACTAGACTATAGACTAGACTATAGACTAGACTATAGACTAGACTATAGACTAGACTATAGACTAGACTATAGACTAGACTATAGACTAGACTATAGACTAGACTATAGACTAGACTATAGACTAGACTATAGACTAGACTATAGACTAGACTATAGACTAGACTATAGACTAGACTATAGACTAGACTATAGACTTGACTATAGACTACACTATAGACTAGACTATAGACTAGACTATAGACTAGACTATAGACTAGACTATAGACTAGACTATAGACTAGACTATAGACTAGACTATAGACTAGACTATAGACTAGACTAGACCTTACTAAAGTACCTTTTGTCATTTGAATTTGAATTAAACCACTCTAATATATTTTCTACAACATAATTTGTGTTGTCACGACAATTGGTAAACGATGGAGTGGAGTTGTCGAATGAAATGTCATTAAAATAAATTATTGTTAATATAGATTACTTTTCATTTTCCAACATGGAATGTCAGTCCACTAAATACAATAGATAACTTGGTAAATACCCAAAGGAAATAAATTATTGGGCAACACATGGTTTATTTAAGCACATAAACTCTAAAGTTTATTATTCCCGTATTTTATAAAACTTTTTTTTGCAAATTTAACCCACAAACAAATTTAATTTGTTAAGAATAACCTTTTCTTGTTCAACTTTTGTGGTTTTTCCTATATTTTCAATTCAAATTTTAAAGCGTTGAAAACAACAATTTTACACCTTTTAAAATACACACACTCACTCACTCATAATAAGTTTTGGTGTTGTAAGCACGTACTCTACTAAAGGATAACGCACACATACATAGATATTAACCGGAAATCCCTGAAAACACTAACATACTCTCATTTGTAGTACCTACATGTTTTTAGGGGGGTTTATTGGGGACTCATGTTACTAATTCAAATAGAAATAAGAGAACGTGTTGTTTGAAATAATCAATATTCAAAATTTAAATTTGTAGCAAGAAAGAACAAGCACAGTGTTTCTGAATCAAGAGGCCTCTGTGATGTTCACTTTAAGTAAAGTACAAGTAAAGCTTTAAGTTAAAATGTTACAAAGAAATTATAAAGCTAAAATATATATTAGAAGCTCTGAATATTTAGATCTAAATTTTGCCACATTTAGTTGTTTATTTATTTATTTATTTATTTTTCTTTTACTGCTACATATCTATTGATTTTTCTCTCGATAATTTATTGCTTAAAATAACATTCGTACACACACGCAGCTTTAAATCTTAATTATTGTTTTCTTTTACCGTGTTTTCATATTATTAAAGTGAAAATAAAGCAATAATAATAAATTAACATTAATATATTAATTTTATTATTATAGCTGTTGTACTTATTGTTATTTTAAATGGTCAATTTGAAACATACATACATATGTATGTACATAAGAAAATAATAATATTAAACTGAAAATATTTTAAATTAATTGGCTGTCAAATAGGTCCGCATATCGACCTGTGCTATTATGCTTTTTTGGTCAATAATGGACCGCTCTTATAAAGTTGAAGTGTTTTACGAATGTGGACCTTATCGGACCTTGACAAGAACTGAACTAGAACTGAACTAGAAACTGAACTAGAACAGAACTAGAACAGAACTAGAACTGAACTAGAACTGAACTAGAACTGAACTAGAACTGAACTAGAACTGAACTAGAACTGAACTAGAACTGAACTAGAACTGAACTAGAACTGAACTAGAACTGAACTAGAACTGAACTAGAACTGAACTAGAACTGAACTAGAACTAGAACTGAACTAGAACTGAACTAGAACTGAACTAGAACTGAACTAGAACTGAACTAAAACTGAACTAGAACTGAACTAGAACTGAACTAGAACTGAACTAGAACTGAACTAGAACTGAACTAGAACTGAACTAGAACTGAACTAGAACTGAACTAGAACTGAACTAGAACTGAACTAGAACTGAACTAGAACTGAACTAAACTAGAACTGAACTAAACTAGAACTAAACTAGAACTGAACTAGAACTGAACTAGATCTGAACTAGAACTGAACTAGAACTGAAGTAGAACTGAACTGGAACTGAACTAGAACTGAACTGGAACTGAACTGGAACTGAACTAGAACTGAACTAGAACTGAACTAGAACTGAACTAGAACTGAACTAGAACTGAACTAGAACTGAACTAGAACTGAACTAGAACTGAACTAGAACTGAACTAGAACTGAACTAGAACTGAACTAGAACTGAACTAGAACTGAACTAGAACTGAACTAGAACTGAACTAGAACTGAACTAGAACTGAACTAGAACTGAACTAGAACTGAACTAGAACTGAACTAGAACTGAACTAGAACTGAACTAGAACTGAACTAGAACTGAACTAGAACTGAACTAGAACTGAACTAGAACTGAACTAGAACTGAACTAGAACTGAACTAGAACTGAACTAGAACTGAACTAGAACTGAACTAGAACTGAACTAGAACTGAACTAGAACTGAACTAGAACTGAACTAGAACTGAACTAGAACTGAACTAGAACTGAACTAGAACTGAACTAGAACTGAACTAGAACTGAACTAGAACTGAACTAGAACTGAACTAGAACTGAACTGAACTGAACTAGAACTGAACTAGAACTGAACTAGAACTGAACTAGAACACTGAACTGAACTAGAACTGAAACTAGAACTGAACTAGAACTGAACTAGAACTGAACTAGAACTGAACTAGAACTGAACTAGAACTGAACTAGAACTGAACTAGAACTGAACTAGAACTGAACTAGAACTGAACTAGAACTGAACTAGAACTGAACTAGAACTGAACTAGAACTGAACTAGAACTGAACTAGAACTGAACTAGAACTGAACTAGAACTGAACTAGAACTGAACTAGAACTGAACTAGAACTGAACTAGAACTGAACTAGAACTGAACTAGAACTGAACTAGAACGAACTAGAACTGAACTAGAACTGAACTAGAACTGAACTAGAAACTGAACTAGAACTGAACTAGAACTGAACTAGAACTGAACTAGAACTGAACTAGAACTGAACTAGAACTGAACTAGAACTGAACTAGAACTGACTAGAACTGAACTAGAATGAACTAGAACTGAACTAGAACTGAACTAGAACTGAACTAGAACTGAACTAGAACTGAACTAGAACTGAACTAGAACTGAACTAGAACTGAACTAGAACTGAACTAGAACTGAACTAGAACTGAACTAGAACTGAACTAGAACTGAACTAGAACTGAACTAGAACTGAACTAGAACTGAACTAGAACTGAACTAGAACTGTACTAGAACTGAACTAGAACTGACTAGAACTGAACTAGAACTGAACTAGAACTGAACTAGAACTGAACTAGAACTGAACTAGAACTGAATAGAACTGAACTAGAACTGAACTAGAACTGAACTAGAACTGAACTAGAACTGAACTAGAACTGAACTAGAACTGAACTAGAACTGAACTAGAACTGAACTAGAACTGAACTAGAACTGAACTAGAACTGAACTAGAACTGAACTAGAACTGAACTAGAACTGAACTAGAACTGAACTAGAACTGAAAGAACTGAACTAGAACTGAACTAGAACTGAACTAGAACTGAACTAGAATGAACTAGAACTGAACTAGAACTGAACTAGAACTGAACTAGAACTGAACTAGAACTGAACTAGAACTGAACTAGAACTGAACTAGAACTGAACTAGAACTGAACTAGAACTGAACTAGAACTGAACTAGAACTGACTACTGAACTATAACTGAACTATAACTGAACTAGAACTGAACTAGAACTGAACTAGAACTGAACTAGAACTGAACTAGAACTGAACTAGAACTGAACTAGAACTGAACTAGAACTGAACTAGAACTGAACTAGAACTGAACTACAACTGAACTACAACTGAACTAGAACTGAACTACAACTGAACTACAACTGAACTAGAACTGAACTAGAACTGAACTAGAACTGAACTAGAACTGAACTAGAACTGAACTAGAACTGAACTAGAACTGAACTAAACTGAACTAGAACTGAACTAGAACTGAACTAGAACTGAACTAGAACTGAACTAGACTGAACTAGAACTGAACTAGAACTGAACTAGAACTGAACTAGAACTGAACTAGAACTGAACTAAACTGAACTAGAACTGAACTAGAACTGAACTAGAACTGAACTAGAACTGAACTAGAACTGAACTAGAACTGAACTAGAACTGAATTAGAACTGAACTAGAACTGAACTAGAACTGAACTAGAACTGAACTAAAACTGAACTAGAACTGAACTAGAACTGAACTGAACTAGAGCAGACCTAGAACTGATAGAGATAGTCAAAAAAGTTAAAGGGGTCAATACACGGCAATAATCCTTCTCGTGTAAGTATTATGGTAAATGACAGATCTTTCGGATGTATTGACTCTTGTCGAACTGCTAGGTAAAAATAGCTTTGTCTATAGAAAATATTGTCGAATATATACATAAATCCAATGGAAAGGTCTAAGTGTTATGCCTATGCCGCT